>NC_057813.1:353617679-353802059 GCF_018294505.1 Triticum aestivum | reverse complement strand
GCCCCTCACTGGCCCCGCCGGAGCCGCCCCGCCCCGCCGGAGGACCTCGCCGGAGGTACCGCCTGAGCCACCGCCGCCGCCGTTTTTTTAGATTGGTTTTTCTTTCGGTTTATTTATTTAGCGAGCGTTCGCTCGTTCGTTCATTTTAACGAACGCGTTCATCGGTTAGTTTCAGATAACGAACGTTTGTTCGTTAATCTGTTCGTCGTTTTTCTTTTTCTCGGATTTATTCCGCGATTTTTCTGATCGTGATTTCTGATCCGATTTTCGTTTTAGTTTAACTATTCGCTCGTTTATCGGAATCAGGTGATTCAAACGCCTAGAGTTTCGTCTCGAAAACCTCTTCCTGTTTAATATACTCAAACAAGTTTTTGCCTCTGTAAAAATTTGACTTAGGTCCAGATTAGTAAACGAAGTTGTTTCTTTCGCAGTTTGAGTTTTAAGTCTTCGTTTGATTTGATTCTTTTTGCAAACCGGAGTTCTTAAGTTGAACCTTCTGGTTAGATCTATTATTTGAGTTTTACCTATGCATTAGATGAGTACTTATTGTATGCTTGTTTGTTTGTTTGCTTGTGATAGAGTAACCGGATTGCGCCGCCTGCTACTTCGAATACGTAGGTTTCACGGATCATCAGCAAGGTAATTAACACTTTGATCATACCTACTTACTACCCAGTTTTTATGCATTAGATCAATCCTCAAACAATTGCATGATTAGGATCTGATTAATATGTTGGTTTTGGGAAGTAGATGAGGTAGTACCTATTACCTGTTTCATTATCAAACCCTTGGGAGTTACTTCTACGTTTTCTTATTATGCCATGCTATGCTAGTAGACGTGGATTGGGTGAGTGAATATCGACAGATGTGAGATTGTTAATTAATGGTTTATTTAAGGTGGCAACTTTAATACACATCTAGGTGGATTGAGGTACCTGGGTATTCCAGGATTGCCTGTTTGTTTTTGGACCGCCACCCAGGCTCAAAGGGATCATAAGATTATTCATGCTAGAAACTTCCGTGTGCAGCCACATGCTATTATGGGCTCTAGCATAGCTGAGTAAGTCGTGCGAACTCTTACAGTGGTAGACTAGCAGATGTAGGGGATGTAGGTGGTACGGTCTACCCAATCGTAAGGTGCTAGCGCTTCTGAAAGACTATGTCTCGGTCATCCGTTTCTCAAACACCATGTAGTGCGAGAAAACAAACGGAGGAGATCGAGTCTTGTGGGGAAAAGTGCGCAACCTCTGCAGAGTGTACAAACTAATCATGATTAGCCGTGTCCCCGGTTATGGACGTTTTGAGTATCTAGTACTTGGATTATCATGTGAATCTCATCATGTTACTTTAATTAATATTGTTGGGTTTTAATGATGATGCTTAATTGGGATTGAGAATGCTGTCAACCATTCTCAATGTTTAACAACTACCATGATAGTTAAATAAATTTATTCCTTTGCAGTAGGGAAAAACTGGCTTTATGCAAAAACTGTAACCATAGAGCTTTCCACCAGCCATATATGCATGTAGTATAGCATTATTCTTTCATTACTCTCTATGTGTTACTTTGCCAGCATATTCCATGTGCTGACCCGTTTTCGGGCTGCAACGTTTATGTTGCAGACTTTTCAGACGACGAGTAAGATTGCCTTAGGATCGTGGTCCTATACTCAGTGATGCCGTTGGAGTTGATGGACTCACTTATCTTCCAAGCCTTCCGCTGTTATCGTTATTAGATGGCCTTAAGCCATATTTATTGTAATAAGCTCTCTTTGGAGACATTCGATGTAATAAGTGTGTGATTGCTACTCTGTTATAAATCCTTCAAGTACTGTGCGTGTCAGCATTACTGATCCAGGGATGACACTGATGCACAGAGATCAGACCGTCTGAGGTCTGGTCGCTACAAGATGGTATCAGAGCACACGCTGACTGTAGGACACGACCACTAAGCCAAAGCCCTAGATCACTACTCTCTCTTCTCAGTTCTGACTCCTCATCTTTTCTACTCTCTTTTAGGATGGCGGATGCAAGGAACAAGTTCATGCAACCGGACGAAGATACACCCTTTGGACGACACCTGAAGGAAGTCACCAAGTACCTGAAGATCGGAGTACCAAGCTTCACCGGGACCTACAACGCCACTTTACCTGAAGAGGAGCGCTGGATGATTCAAGTTCAAGTTCCAGGAAGGACGTTCATGCCCGTCACTGAGCCCATAGAGTTTTCCTTTGATGCACCAACCTGGAGTCTAGGAAAGAGCATGGCAGCCCACATTACCATGGGACGTATTGGAGAAGTTTACCACAAGGAGCTTAAGGATACTATCTACCAGATTTGTGGGCGCCGAGATGAGCAATGGGAGATGATCAGCACCCGGAAGGACCGATCAATTGCAGCTTTCATCCAGGAGTTAAACCAGCACATTCGACGCCAGGAGAACCAGATGTGCGCAGGCATGATGGATCTGAAGAAGGCCATGATCAAAATCACGGAACTGGAGGAAGAACTCAAGTCTACACGCGATGGATATGAGGAGGAAATAGCAACACTAGTGGAGAAGAGCGATGATCTGAAGAAGAAGCTGAAAGTATTTATGGGATTCCCCGCGACAGAAGGAGAAGATGAAGATTTCACTTGTCCAGAGAACTACATCATCATTGACGACACCGACTCGGACCCAGATGATAATGATGATGACTATGTTGATGAAGCTGGAGCAGATATCATGGTGTCTTCATCGGAGCAATTTTTCTAGTCGACCACCAACAGTAGTAGTATTTCCCCCATGTATCTAGTATAGTCCAAGCACTTTTGTAATGAAGATACATCGTTGTATGCCCTTGCTTGTTTGAATGAAGTGTTTTGATTGAAATTTGTCTCATGTGCATATGGGTAGTGTTTTCCCTCTAGACCTCATTCTATTCTATATTCTCATCCTTTCTAAACCCTCAGATGCCTCCGAGACGTGACAATGGATTCCCACCGGAGCTCACCCAGTTGATCCAGCAGCAGAATGCATTGATGCAGATACTAGTCCAGAATCAGAATCAGGGGAACAACAACAACAACAATCCACCACCGCCACCACCCGTTGATCACTTAACCTATTTCCTTAGGCTAAATCCACCGGTGTTTTCCAGTAGCACCGAGCCGATTGTTGCAGATGATTGGCTTCACAAGACAGCCAGGGAGTTGACCACTGCAGGATGCACAGATGCGGAGAAGGTGCGATTTGCCGCACACCAGCTTGATGGACCCGCAGCATCATGGTGGGAGAATTTCACAGCCACCTATCTAGTAGACACTATCACATGGGATCAGTTTCAGCAGGCTTTCCGTACTGCCCATGTTTCAGCAGGAGCTATGGCCACGAAGAAGCGTGAGTTTCGCAACTTACGCCAGGGAGGACGTACAGTTGGCCAGTATGTGGATGACTTTAGTAAGCTAGCATGTTATGCCCCAGATGACGTTGCTACGGATGCAGCTAAGCAGGAGAAGTTTCTGGAAGGACTAAATGACAAGCTGAGTATGCAGTTGATGGTAGCAAGTTTCAATAACTAGCAGGAATTGGTAGATAGAGCTCTCATGATTGAAGGGAAGCAGCAGCAGATTGAGAACCACAAGAGGAAGTATGGTCAAGGGAAGCACAATTCTGGAGCTCATCAGAGGCCACGTTTTACCCCGAAGTCGGGAGGACAATTTCAGCATACCCATGGAGGAAGTAGTTCACACAATCACAATGGTCCCAAGAATGGTAATGGGAATGGAGGAAGCAACGGACAGAACCGTACCAACCCATCAACCCCAGCCAAGAGAGATCTGAGTCAAGTCATTTGCTTTAAGTGTTAGAAGACCGTACATTACGCCAATGAATGTACCGAAGGCCTGAACGGAAATGGCAATGGAAGCTCGGGTAAGAAGCTGAACCCTTTCAACAGGGGACAGGTGAACCACGTTAACGTGGAGGAGGTTGAAGCTCAACCAGATGCAGTAATAGGTAAGTTTTTGGTTAAGTCATTTACTGCACTCGTTCTTTTTGATACTGGTGCATCGCATTCATATATATCAAGGGGATTTGTGGATAAGTATAAATTGCCAACCTAAGCCCTTAGGTCAGCCATGTTAGTAACCTCACTAGGAGCAGAGTACATGGCTAGCCTATGGTGTGATCAGTTGCCATTAAGGATTGGTAGCTACTTGTTTCCCTCAGACCTAATATATAGTATTGGAATCACAAGGATTGGATGTGATATTACGCATGGATTGGTTATCGAAGTATGGAGGGAACATTGAATGTGCCAGTAAGACAATTTTGCTTACAACGCCAGAAGAAAGAAGGATCAAGTATGTATCCCGACATGAGACGAGGAGGACACAAGTAAACTCGTTAATAGGAGTTGTGCAGGAGGAAGTACCAGTGGTGAAGGATTTTCCTGATGTATTTCCCGAAGAGTTGCCAGGCATGCCACCAGATAGAGACATCGAGTTTTTGATTGAACTTTTGCCAGGCACAGGGCCGATATCCAAGAGACCATACAGGATGCCAGCAAAAGATTTGGAGGAGATTAAGAGTCAGATTAAGGAGTTACTGGATAAAGGTTATATTCGCCCAAGTTCTTCGCCTTGGGGATCACCAGTACTTCTAGTGGAGAAGAAGGATGGATCTTTGAGGATGGTTGTTGATTATCGGGGATTGAATGCAGTAACCATCAAGAATAAGTACCCACTGCCGATGATCAATGATCTGTTTGACCGCTTGCAAGGAGCTAAGGTATTTTCCAAGATTGATTTGCGATCAGGATACCATCAGTTGAAGATTCGAGAGCAGGATATACCTAAGACGGCTTTTACCACCAGGTATGGGCTGTACGAGTACACCGTTATGTCATTTGGTCTGACTAACGCACCTGCCTATTTCATGAACATGATGAACAAAGTATTTATGGAGTTCCTGGATAAGTTCGTCGTGGTGTTCATTGATGATATTTTGGTCTACTCAAAGAATGAAGAAGAGCACAAGGAGCATTTGCGTTTGGTATTGGAGAAGCTCAGAGAACACCAGTTATATGCCAAGTTCAGCAAATGTGAGTTTTGGTTGAAGGAAGTTGGATTCCTCGGACATGTTATATCCGGAGAAGGAATAGCAGTAGACCCCACCAAAGTTTTCACCGTGAAAAATTGGGTAGCCCCAACGACAGTTGGAGAGATCAGGAGTTTTCTTGGACTGGCAGGATATTACCGGAGATTAATTGAGAACTTCTCGAAGATTGCAAAACCTATGACGGAATTGCTGAAGAAGGATAACAAGTTCAAATGGACTGAGGAGTGTGAGGCCAGTTTCCAGGAGTTGAAAGAATGTTTGGTTACCTCGCTAGTGTTGATTCTGCCAGATCAGACCAAGGATTACGAGGTGTATTGCGATGCTTCTCGTCGAGGACTAGGAGCAGTGCTTATGCATGAGGGGAGAGTTGTTTCGTATGCTTCACGACAACTGAAACCTCATGAGTTGAATTATGCCACACATGATTTGGAGTTAGCAGCCGTAGTGCATGCTTTAAAAACATGGAGACATTTTCTAATCAGAAATCATTGTGAAGTGTACACCGATCATAATAGTTTGAAGTACATTTTCACGCAGAAGGAGTTGAACCTCAGACAAAGGAGATGGTTGGAGCTCATCAAAGATTATGATATGAGATTGCAGTATCATCCCAGGAAGGCTAATGTAGTAGCTGACGCGTTGAGCCGTAAGAGCCATGTTAATACACTCATGACCGCAGGACTGCCAAAGGAGTTAGCCGAGGACTTTTACGGACTATGTTTGGAGATAGTTCCAAGAGGCTATGTAGCAGCATTGGAGATTCAGTCAACCCTGATGGATAAGATCAGAGAAGCACATAAGACCGATAAGGAAATTACTGAGATAAAGGAGAAGTTGAGCAAAGGAAAAGCCAAGGGATTTCGTGAGGATGGGCACGATACCTTGTGGTTTGAAGACCGAGTTTATGTGCCAAATAACCCAGAGATCAGGAATTTGATTTTGCAAGAGGCTCATGATTCACCGTATTCGATTCACCTAGGAAATACCAAGATGTATTTGGATTTGAAGGAGACCTTCTGGTGGACCGGAATGAAGAAGGATATTGCGGAGTATGTAGTAGTTTGTGATGTATGTCAGAGAGTAAAGGCAGAGCATCAGAAGCCAGCAGGATTGTTGCAACCATTGCCGATACCCGAATGGAAGTGGGATAAGTTAGGCATGGATTTTATCACAGGATTACCCAGGACTCGTTCAGGCTATGACTCGATTTGGGTTGTAGTCGATCGTTTGACAAAGGTAGCACATTTCATTCCAGTGAAGACCACTTACACCAGTGCTAAGTTGGCCAAGATATATATGACCAGGATCGTATGTCTGCACGGAGTTCCAAGGAGCATTGTATCAGATAGAGGAACCCAGTTTACCTCAAAGTTCTGGAATCAATTGCACGAAACTTTGGGTACCAGATTAGAGTTCAGCACAGCCTTTCATCCGCAGACAGATGGACAGATAGAGAGAGTTAATCAGATTCTGGAAGATATGCTAAGAGCTTGCGCCCTAGATTATGGATCAAGTTGGGACGACAATTTGCCATATGCAGAGTTTTCTTACGACAACAGTTATCAATCCAGTTTGAAGATGGCCCCTTTCGAAGCCTTGTACGGAAGGAGGTGCAGGACCCCGTTGTCTTGGGACGAAGTTGGAGACCGTCAGTTGTTTGGACCAGATTTAATTAAGGAGTCTGAACGGAAAGTGAAGTTGATTCGCGACAGGCTCAAGGTAGCTCAGTCCAGGCAGAAAAGCTACGCAGATGCAAAATGCAAGGAGACAGTTTATGAAGTCGGAGATAGAGTCTATCTACGAGTATCGCCATTATGAGGAGTTAAGCGTTTTGGTGTTAAGGGAAAGTTAGCGCCACATTTTGTTGGACCATACAAAGTTTTGGAACGTATGGGAGAAGTTGCCTACAAGTTGGAATTGCCTGAGGGATTGTCAGGAGTTCATGATGTGCTCCACGTTTCCCAATTGAAGAAGTGCCACGCTGAGATGGCTGATATACCGCTGAGAGATACAGTGCCACTGGAGGCGATTCAGTTGGACAGTGATTTGACCTATGAGGAGAAACCAGTTAAAATTCTTGAATATGCCAGCCGAGTCACCCGCAGCAAAGTTATCAAGTTCTGTAAAGTTCAGTGGAGCCACCACACCGAGGATGAAGCCACCTGGGAGCGAGAGGAAGATTTGCTGAAAGACCACCCTCACCAATTTTCTAGCCAACCCGAATCTCGAGGGCGAGATTCATCTTAAGGGGGTAGGTTTGTAACATCCCAAATTTTCAATTTGGAATGTTATACAAATATATCATCTTGCATATCATATTTATTGCATTTTTGCCTCGATCCTAGAAATTCTACGCAACTCAAGGACCCACGGAGAGAGTTGGGGATTTCGTTATTTTCAGATTTGAGTTTCTCAAATTTTGAAAATAGGATCAATTGATTTTATTTATTTTATCTTCAATTATTTCAATCACAAAAATAAAAGAGAGAGAATAAAATGACTTTCACAAAATAAAGAAATAAATAGGATTTAATAAAAAAATCAAATAAGTTTTATTTTGGTGTTTTGCTATTTTTATTTGAATTTAGGAAAAATTGCACAATATTCAAAAATGCATTTAAGGGCCAAAAAAATGTTCATCTTGCTCTAAATATTTTATTTGGGCGATGAAAATTTATTTTTGTATTTTCTAGAATTTATTTAATTTTTTCTTGATTTTTTTCGGTTCGGCGAAATTATTTATAAAAAAACACTCCCGCGCCCGTCTGGGCCGAAGCCCAGCCGAGCCAGGCCGGCCTGCCGCGCGCCGCCGCCTTCCCCGCGCCGCCTTCCGCCACCATCGCTTGCCCCTCCCCCAAGCTGCCGCATGCCCCCTCCCCCTTTAAATACCCAGCTCGAGGCCCCCATTGGGACCCCAAGCCCGCAACCGCCGCCACCGCACCCCGCCGCCGGAGCCGCCCCGCCCTACCGCCTCGCGCCGCCGCCGCCTGCAGCCGCTGCCGCCGGAGCCGCCTCGCCGCCCCTCACCAGCCCCGACGGAGCCGCCCTGCCCCGCTGGAGGACCTCGCCGGAGGTACTGCCCGAGCCGCCGTCACCGCTGTTTTTATTTTTTGAAAAAAAAACACTTCGGTTTTTTGAGAAAAACCCTAGTTTTTTTAGATCGGTTTTTCTTTCGGTTTATTTATTTAGCGAGCGTTCGCTCGTTCGTTCGTTTTAACGAACGCGTTCATCATTTAGTTTCATATAACGAACGTTCGTTCGTTAATCTGTTCGTCGTTTTTCTTTTTCTCGGATTTATTCCGCGATTTTTCTGATCGTGATTTCTGATCTGATTTTCGTTTTAGTTTAACTTTTCGCTCGTTTATCGGAATCAGGCGATTCAAACGCCTAGAGTTTCGTCTCGAAACCCTCTTCCTGTTTAATCTACTCAAACAAGTGTTTGCCTCTGTAAAAATTTGACTTAGGTCCAGATTAGTAAACGAAGTTGTTTCTTTCGTAGTTTGAGTTTTGCATCTTCGTTTGATTTGATTATTTTTGCAAACCGGAGTTCTTAAGTTGAACCTTCTGGTTAGATCTTTTATTCGAGTTTTACCTGTGCATTAGATGAGTACTTATTGTATGCTTGTTTGTTTTTTTGCTTGCGATAGAGTACTTGGATTGCGTCGCCTGCTACTTCAAATCCCTAGGTTTCACGGATCATCAGCAAGGCAAATAACACTTTGATCATACCTCCTTACTACCCAGTTTTTATGCATTAGATCAATCCTCAAACAATTGCATGATTAGGATCTGATTAATATGTGGGTTTTGGGAAGTAGATGAGGTAGTACCTATTACCTGTTTTATTATCTAACCCTTGGGAGTTACTTCTATGTTTGCTTATTATGCCATGCTATGCTAGTAGACGTGGATTGGGTGAGTGAATATCCATGACAGATGTGAGATTATTAATTAATGGTTTACTTAAGGTGGCAACTTTCATACACATCTGGGTGGATTGAGGTACCTGGGTATTCCAGGATTGCCTGTTTGTTTTGGACCGCCACCTAGGTTCAAAGGGATCATAAGTTTTTTCATGCTAGAAACTTCCGTGTGCAGCCACATGCTATTATGGGCTCTAGCATAGCTGAGTAAGTTGTGCGAACTCTTACAATGGTAGACTAGCAGATGTAGGGGATGTAGGTGGTACGGTCTACCCAATCGTAAGGTGCTGGCGCTTCTGAAAGACTATGTCTCGGTCATCCGTTTCTCAAACACCAGGTAGTGCGAGAAAACAAACGGAGCAGATCGAGTCTTCTGGGGAAAAGTGCGCAACCTCTGCAGAGTGTACAAACTAATCATGATTAGCCATGTCCCTGGTTAAGGACGTTTTGAGTATCTAGTACTTGGATTATCATGTGAATCTCATCACGTTACTTTAATTAATATTGTTGGGTTTTTAGTGTTGATGCTTAATTGGGATTGAGAATGCTGTCAACCATTCTCAATGTTTAACAACTACCATGATAGTTAAATAAATTTATTCCTTTGCAGTAGGGAAAAACTGGCTTTATGCAAAAATTGTAACCATAGAGCTTTCCACCAGCCATATATGCATGTAGTATAGCATTATTCTTTCATTACTCTCTATGTGTTACTTTGCCAGCATATTCCATGTGTTGACCCGTTTTTGGGCTGCAACGTTTATGTTGCAGACTTTTCAGACGACGAGTAAGATTGCCTTAGGATCGTGGTTCTATACTCAGTGATGCCGTTGGAGTTGATGGACTCACTTATCTTCCAAGCATTCCGCTGTTATCGTTATTAGATGGCCTTAAGCTATATTTATTGTAATAAGCTCTCTTTGGAGACATTCGATGTAATAAGTGTGTGATTTCTACTCTGTTATAAATCCTTCAAGTATTGTGCGTGTCAGCATTACTGATCCAGGGATGACACTGATGCACAGGGATCAGACCGTCTGAGGTCTGGTTGCTACAGCTTTTCAATAAACCATGTTATACGAAGACATACCCATAGGATATTTATAAGCAATTCTATAGGCCCATAATGCATTATCAAGTTTCTTGGACCAATTCTTTCTAGATCTATTCACAGTCTTTTGCAAAATTAATTTGAGCTCTCTATTGCTGAACTCCACTTGACCACTAGACTGTGGGTCATAAGGAGATGCAATTCTATGATTAACATCATACTTAGCAAGCATCTTACGAAAAGCACCATGAATAAAATGTGAACCACCATCAGTCATAAGATATCTAGGGACTCCAAACCTCAGAAAAATAACTTCTTTAAGCATCTTAATAGAGGTGTTATGATCAGCACTACTAGTTGGAATAGCTTCTACCCACTTAGTAACGTAATCAACAACAACTAAAATATGTATGTAACCATTAGAGGCAGGAAAAGGTCCCATATAATCAAAGCCCCAAACATCAAATGGTTTAATAACAAAAGAATAATTCATAGGCATTTCTTGACGTCTACTAATATTACCAATTCTTTGACATTCATCACAAGACAAGACAAACTTATGAGCATCTTCGAAGAGAGTAGGCCAATAAAAACCGGATTGCAATACCTTATGTGCAGTTCTATCTCCAGCGTGGTGTCCTCCATACGATTCAGAGTGACACTTGCATAGGATCTATTCCTGTTCATGCTCAAGTACACAACGTCTAATAACACCATCTACTCCTTCTTTATAAAGGTGTGAGTCATCCCAGAAGTAATGTCTTAAATCATAAAAGAACTTTTTCTTTTATTGGTATGTGAAACTAGGTGGTATAAATTTAGCAACAATGTAATTAGCATAATCAGCATACCAAGGAGCAGTACGAGAAGCATTAATGACCGCTAGTTGTTCATCAGGAAAGCTATCATCAATAGGTAGTGGGTCATCAAGAACATTCTCTAACCTAGACAAGTTGTCTGCAACGGGGTTCTCAGCTCCCTTTCTATCAATAATATGCAAATCAAATTCTTGGAGCAAGAGAACCCATCTAATGAGTCTAGGCTTAGCATCTTTCTTTTCCATAAGATATTTAATAGCAGCATGATTAGTGTGAATAGTAACTTTAGAATCAACAACATAAGGTCTGAACTTATCACAAGCAAATATAACTGCTAAGAACTCTTTTTCAGTAGTAGCATAATTTCTCTGGGCAGTATCAAGAGTTTTACTAGCATACTGGATAACATTCAATTTCTTATCAACTCTTTGCCCTAGAACAACACCTACAGCATAATCACTAGCATCACGCATAATTTCAAAGGGTAAATTCCAATCGGATGGCTGAACAATAGGTGTAGTGATCAAAGCTTTATTTAGTATTTCAAATGCTTCTACACAATCATCATCAAAGACAAAAAGAATATCTTTTTGCAATAGATTAGTCAGAGGCCTATAGATTTTAGAAAAGTCATTAATGAACCTCCTATAAAAACTGGCATGACCAAGGAAACTTCTTATACCTTTTATGTCCTTGGGACATGGCATCTTTTCAATAGCATCAACTTTAGCTTTATCAACTTCAATACCTCTCTCGGGAATCTTATGCCCCAAGACAGTGCCTTCATTAACCATAAAGTGGCACTTTTCCCAATTCAAGACGAGACTAGTGTCTTCACATCTTTGCAAAACTCGATCAAGGTAGCTCAAGCAATCATCAAAAGAGGATCCATAAACGGAGAAATCATCCATGAATAACTCACAATTTTTTTCACAAAAGTCAGAAAATATAGCCATCATGCATCTTTGAAAGGTAGCAGGTGCATTACATAAACGAAAAGGCATACGTCTATAAGAAAAAGTACCGAAAGGGCAAGTAAAAGTAGTTTTTGATTGATCTTCCGCTAACATAGGTATTTCAGAGAAACCAGAATAACCATCTAGAGCGCAGAAATGTGTATGTTTGGATAGTCTTTCTAGCATTTGATCAATAAAAGGTAAAGGGTAATGATCTTTCTTAGTAGCCTTATTTAACTTATGGAAATCAATTACCATCCTATAACCTGTAATAATTCTTTGCGGGATCAATTCATCTTTATCATTAGGAACGACAGTAATACCTCCCTTCTTAGGTACACAATGGACAGGGCTTACCCAATCATTATCAGCAACGGGATAAATTATACCTGCCTCAAGGAGCTTTAGTATCTCCTTTCTTACCACTTCTTTCATCTTAGGATTTAACCATCGTTGAGGATCTATAACTGGTTTGGCATCTTTCTCCACATTTATTTTGTGTTGACATAGAGTGGGACTAATGCCCTTAAAATCATCCAGAGTATATCCAATAGCAGCTCGGTGCTTCTTCAGAGTTTTCAATAATCTTTCTTCTTCTTGCTCTGAAAGGTTAGCACTAATAATAACAGGATATAGTTTCTTTTCATCAAGATATTCATACTTAAGATTATCAGGTAATGGTTTGAGCTAAAACACGGGATCACCCTTGGGTGGAGGGGGATCCCCTAGGATTTCAACAGGTAGGTTGTGTTTCAGAATAGGACTCTTTTTAAGGAATACTTCATCTATTTCCCTTCTTTCATTCATAAACATATCATTTTCATGGTCTAGCAAATATTGTTCTAACGGATTAGTAGGAGGCACAACAATAGAAGCAAGACCAATAATCTCATCCTTACTAGGTGATTCTTTATCACGGGGTTTTCTACGAAACTTAGCAAAATTAAACTCATGAGACATATCCCCTAAGCCAATTGTAACAACATCCTTTTTGCAATCAATCCTAGCATTAACAGTATTCAAGAAGGGTCTACCAAAAATAATGGGACAAAAGTCATCTTGTGGGGAACCAAGAACAAGGAAATCAGCAGGATATTTAACCTTCCCACACAAGATTTCAACATCTCTAACAATCCCAACTGGCTTAATGGTGTCCCTATTGGCAAGCTTAATAGTAACATCAATATCTTCTATTTCAGCAGGTGCAATATCATGCATAATTCTTGTACATAAGTCAAAGGGTATTGCACTAGCACTAGCACCCAAATCACATAAGCCATGATAACAATGATCTCCTATTTTTACAGAAATAACAGGTATGCCTACAACAGGTCTATGTATCATAGCATCTGGTCTAGCAATATTAGCAGCCTGTTCACGGAAGTAAATAACATGCCCATCTAAATTACCATCCAATAGATCTTTAACCATAGCAATACTAGGTTAAACTTTGATTTCCTCAGGAGGTGTATAAGTTCTAGTATTACTTTTACGAACAACAGTTGAAGTTTTAGCATGATCCTTCATCCTAATAGGAAAAGGTGGTTTCTCAACATAACTAGTAGGGACAATAGGATCATTATAAGTGATAGCCTTTTCTTCAAATGTAATAGGTGAAACTACTTTTACTTCAATGGGAGTATTATATTTAAACCACTTCTCCTTAGGGAGATCAACTTGAGTAGCAAAAGATTTACAAAAAGCAGCTACTATCTCAGAGTCAAGTCCATACTTAGCGCTAAATCCATGAAAAGCATCGGTATCCATAAAAGATTTAACACAATCAAACTTGGGTGTTATACCTGACTCCTTACCATCGTCGGAACCCCAATCTTTAGAGTTGCATTTAATTCTTTCCAATAAATCCCACTTGAATTCAGTAGTCTTCAGCATATAAGAACCAACACAAGAAGTATCTAGCATGGTGCGATCATTGGGAGAAAGTCGAGCATAAAAATTATGAATAATCATTTTTCTTGAGAGCTCATGATTGGGGCATGAATATAATATTGACTTAAGCCTCCCCCAAGCTTGAGCGATGCTTTCTTCTTTGCGAGGCCAGAAATTATATATGTAATTACGATCACGATGAACAAGATGCATAGTATAGAACTTCTGGTGAAATTCCAACTTCAATCGTTTATAATTCCAAGATCCCGTATCATCACATAGCCTATACCATGTCAATGCATCTCCCTTCAAAGATAAAGGGAAGAAATTCCTTTTGACAACATCATCGGGAATACCTGCAAGCATAAATAATCCACAAACTTCATCCACAAAGATAAGGTGTAAATCAGGATGCAATCTTCCATCTCCTGCAAAGGGATTAGCTAGCAGTTTCTCTATCATACCCGAAGAAATCTCAAAATAAACATTTTCAGTAGGTTCAGTACGTTGAGGACAAACTCTTTGCTCTACTGGTCGGGGCGAAGATACCCCGAACAAGCCCCTCAAAGGATTAGTTTCCATAGCAACAAGTGACAGAAAATTTCAGCACACTATATAAATGTTTCCTTACCAAGTTCCACTCACCAAAGGCGCTTCACTCCCCGGAAACGGCGCCAGAAAAGAGTCTTGATGACCCCCAAGTATAGGGGATCTATTGCCGTACTTTCGATAAGTAAGAGTGTCGAACCCAACGAGGAGCAGAAGGAAATGACAAGCGGTTTTCAGTGAGGTATTCTCTGCAAGCACTGAAATTGTAGGTAACAGATAGTTTTGTGATAAGATAATTTGTAACGGGTAACAAGCAATGAAAGTAAATAAATTGCAGGAAGGTGGCCCAATCCTTTTTTTAGCAAAGGACAAGCCTGTACAATTTCTTATAATGAGAAAAGCGCTCCCGAGGACACATGGGAATTATCGTCAAGCTAGTTTTCATCACGCTCATATGATTCGCGTTCGGTACTTTGATAATTTGATATGTGGGTGTGGGTACTTCCCTTACTTGGACAAGCATCCCACTTATGATTAACCCCTATTGCAAGCATCCGCAACTACAAAAGAAGTATTAATGTAAACCTAACTATAGTATGAAACTAATGGATCCAAATCAGCCCCTTACGAAGCAACGCATAAACTAGGGTTTATGCTTCTGTCACTCTAGCAACCTATCGTCTACTTATTAATTCCCAATGCCTTCCTCTAGGCCCAAATAATGCTGAAGTGTCATGTAGTCGACGTTCACATAACACCACTAGAGGAGAGACAACATACATCTCATCAAAATATCGAACGAATACCAAATTCACATGACTACTAATAGCAAGACTTCACCCATGTCCTCAGGAACAAATGTAACTACTTACAAAGCATATTCATGTTCATAATCATAGGATTATAAATATGCATTAAGGATCTGAACATATGATCTTCCACCAAGTAAACCAATTAGCATAAACTACAAGGAGTAATCAACACTACTAGCAACCCACAGGTACCAATTTGTGGTTTTGATACAAGATTGGATACAAGAGATGAACTAGGGTTTTGAGAGGAGATGGTGCTGGTGAAGATGGTGATGGAGACTGACCCCCTCCCGATGAGAGGATTGTTGGTGATGATGATGGTGATGATTTCCCCCTCCCAGAGGGAAGTTTCCCTGGCAGAACAGCTCCGCCGGAGCCCTAGATTGGTTCCGCCAAGTTTCCGCCTCATGGCGGCGGAGTTTCGTCTCGTAAGCTTGCTTCTAATTTTTTTTCCAGGGTAAAACCTTCATATAGCAGAAGATGGGCACCAGAGGGCCAACAGGGGGCCCATGAGATAGGGGGCGCACCAAGTAGGGGTGGGCGCGCCCCCCACCCTCCTGGCCAGGGTGTGGGCCCCCTCTGGTATTTTCTTCGCTCAATAATTCTTATTAATTCCAAAAGTGACTTCCGTGGAGTTTCAGGATTTTTGGAGCTGTGCAGAATAGGTTTCCAATATTTATTCCTTTTCCAACCAGAATTCCAGCTGCCGGCATTCACCCTCTTCATGATAAACCTTGTAAAATAAGAGAGAATAGCCATAAGTAATGTGAAATAATGTGTAATAACAGCCCATAATGCAATAAATATCGATATAAAAGCATGATGCAAAATGGACGTATCAGTCACATAACGCTGTGAACTTTGGGTGTTAAACACATGGTGATGCGAATTATTGGTGTTAAATCACATGGCGATGTGAACTAGATTATTGACTCTAGTGCAAGTGGGAGACTGAAGGAAATATACCCTATAGGCAATAATGAAGTTACTATTTATTTCCTTATATCATGATAAATGTTTATCATTCATGCTAGAATTGTATTAACCGGAAACTTAGTACATGTGTGAATACATAGACAAACAGAGTGTCACTAGTATGCCTCTACTTGACTAGCTTGTTAATCAAAGATGGTTAAGTTTCCTAGCCATAGACATGAGTTGTCATTTGATGAACGGGATCACATCATTAGAGAATGATGTGATTGACTTGACCCATTCCGTTAGCTTAGCACTTGATCGTTTAGTATGTTTCTATTGCTTTCTTCATGACTTATACATGTTCCTATGACTATGAGATTATGCAACTCCCGAATATCGGAGGAACACTTTGTGTGCTACCAAACGTCACAACGTAACTGGGTGATTATAAAGGTGCTCTACAGGTGTCTCCGATGGTACTTGTTGAGTTGGCATAGATCGAGATTAGGATTTGTCACTCCGATTATCGGAGAGGTATCTCTGGGCCCTCTCGGTAGTGCACATCACTATAAGCCTTGCAAGCAATGTGACTAATGATTTAGTTGTGGGATGATGTATTATAGGATGAGTAAAGAGACTTGCCGGTAACGAGATTGAGCTAGGTATTGAGATATCGACGATCAAATCTCGGGCAAGTAACATACCGATGACAAAGGGGACAACGTATGTTGTTATGTGGTTTGACCAATAAAGATCTTCGTAGAATATGTAGGAGCCAATATGAGCATCCAGGTTCCGCTATTGGTTATTGAGCGGAGACGTGTCTCGGTCATGTCTACATAGTTCTCGAACCCGTAGGGTCCGCACGCTTAACGTTCGGTGACGATCGGTATTATGAGTTAATGTGTTTTGCTATAGCGAAGGTAGTTCGGAGTCCTGGATATGATCACGGACATGACAAGGACTCTCGAAATGGTCGAGACATAAAGATCTATATATTGGATGACTATGTTTGGACTTCAGAGGTGTTCCGGGCAAGTTCGGACATATACCGGAGTACAGGGGGATTACCGGAACCCCCCGGGGAGTATAATGGGCCTATTGGGCCCTAGTGGAGAAGAGGAGGGGAGGCCAAGGTAGGGCCGCGTGCCCTTTCCCCCTCTAGTCTGAATTGGACAAGGAGGGGGCCGGCGCCCCCCTTTCCTTCCCCGCTCTCTCCTCCTCCCCCCTTCTCCTACTCCTACTAGGAAAGGAGGAGTCCTACTCCTGGTGGGAGTAGGACTCCCCCCTTGGCGCGCCCTCCTCCTGGCCGGCCGCCTCCCCCCTAGCTCCTTTATATACGGGGGGGGGGGTGTGGGGGGCACCCCAAGACACACAAGTTGATCATTGATCTTTAGCCGTGTGCGGTGCCCCCCTCCACCATAATCCACCTCAGTCATATCGTAGCGGTGCTTCGCCAACACCGTCATCAGGCCGCGTGCTGACGGAACTCTCCCTCGAAGCTCTACTGGATCGTGAGTTCGTGGGACGTCACTGAGCTGAATGTGTGCAGATCGCGGAGGTGTCATACGTTCGGTACTTGGATCGGTCAATCATGAAGACGTACGACTACATCAACCACGTTGTCATAACGCTTCCGCTTACGGTCTACAAGGGTACGTGGACGACACTCTCCCCTATCGTTGCTATGCATCACCATGATCTTGCGTGTGCGTAGGAATTTTTTTGAAATTATTACGTTCCCCAACACAAAGCTCACATACAAATGAGCTATCACTTTTTCTAACCCTAACTAGGAGGAGGGGAGGAGTATATATAGTCTGAGCCATGAAGGGGTAAGTGGGAAAGGGATATATGGGCCTTTGGCCCGACTCTGCGTGCAGGTAGGCGCCAGATGTATGGGCTGGGGGGTGGATGTCCGGGCTCTCGTGAGACGCCTGATGTTCGGGGCGGTTGGCCGGATGTCCGGATCGAAGTGGCCAAATTACTGGATAGGGGCGCCGGATTTCCGGGGGAGAGCGCCGGATGTCCCGGGGTTGCCAAGGCGCCGGATGTCCGTGCACGCGGGCCGGATGTCCAACCGCCGATGCTTTGGCTGTCTTGTTGGTGCATCTCCTTGGAGGTTGCACAGGCGCCGGATGTCCGGCCTCTGGCCCGGATGTCCGGCCGCTGTAGCTTTAGCAGCTCCATCTTCTTCCATCTTCGCTTCCAGGCTTCCCTCGCGGATGGTGTAGTTGTTCCTTTTCGCTTGCACGCCTGCTCGACATCCGTGAAGCTCCTACAGTACATATGCATGCACACGGGAGAAGTGTCAAGTAGTATACCATCCTCGAAGGGGTCAAGTGAGCACGTGTAAAGGACAAGATTCACCTTTGTGTATGTGAAGTAGATGTCGCACGTGTCACTGACCAAACGAACTCTTGACATGGTGATGTCCATAGGATGCTCCGCATCACGTTGCCTCTTGGATGAGCAACAGAAGCAAAACAAACTTTGCTGCCGAGGTCTTGGATATACTGCATGAAGGTGCGGCTCGTGAACTACGTGCCGCTCTCGGTAATGACCCTGTTTGGCACACCAAAACGACAAACTAGTCCTTTCAGGAACTTGATGGATGATTGTGCTATCACCTTTCTCACTGGCTCCACTTCTGGCCACTTTGTGAACTTGTCGATTGCGACATACAAGTACTCAAAGCCCCCGATAGCACTGGGTAAGGGCCCCAGTATGTCAAGCCCCCACATCGAAAATGGACAGGAAAGAGGGGTCGTCTGAAGAGCTTGAGATGGTTGATGAAGCTTCTTTTAATGGAACGGGCACGCTTCACACTTGGTTACTAGCGAAGTTGCATCCTGGAGAGCGGTAGGCCAAAAGAAACCTTGCCGGAATGCTTTGCCGACAAGGGCTCTTGACCCTATGTGGGAGCCACATATGCCTCCATGTATCTCTACCAACAACTCCAGTCCGTCCTCCTGAGGAATGCACTTCAATATCACACCGTTCGTTCTCCTCCTGTTTAGAATATCATCCACAAACTGGTACATGCTGGAACGACGGGCTAGTTTCTCAGCCTCTTCCTATTCCTCGAGAAGTCCCCTGTTTGGATGAAGTGAACGGTGTGTTGCGCCCATGCTGGAGCCTGAGGCTCGACGGCAAGGACCAAAGGCACGTCTTCTGTCGTGGGGGCAGCTGTCTCCACGGCAAGGGCTTGAGGCCCTGCTGGAGCCTGCTGCTCCCCGGCAAGCTTGGGGTTCTCGGCAACTTCCTTACCAGCGGCTCTTGGGAGCTCAGCGGGGAAGTACTTGCTAGGGCCTACCTTCCTTCGCTTATTCTGTCTTGCCGACGGTTCAACGGATGGCTTAGTCAATTGGAGCACAATGGTCCCTGGTTCCACAACCAACTTGAGGGCAGCGCATTTTGACAAGTCATCGGCAATGTTGTTCCCTACTCGAGGAACATGCCCTGCTTGCAGACCGTCAAAATGCTCCTCCAACTTCCTCACTTCATCTACATACGCTTCCATCAATGGGCTATGATAATATTTTTTAACTTGCTTGACGACAAGCTGTGAATCACCTCTAATGACGAGCTTCCTGATTCCGAGGTCTGCCGCGATCCTGAGACCGGCAGACAGTCCCTCATACTCTGAAGTGTTGTTCGTTGATTTCCCTGGGGAAAGTGCATCTGGATTACATACTTGAGGCGCTCTATGGTGGGTCCGACAACTAGCACACCAACACCAGCGCCTTGCAGCAAGAAAGCCCCGTCGAAGTACATAATCCAATCACGACTCATTTCCTTGCTGGGAGAGTAGTCTCTTGAATTTCTTCGTCGGGCGTTGAGGTCCATTCTGCTATGAAGTCCACCAAAGCTCTGCTCTGAATTGTTGAAGTGCTTTTAAACCTGAGACCAAAGCTTGACAGTTCCAACGCCCACTCCACAATCCTCCCAGTTGCATCTGGGTTGTGCAAGATCTGTTGCAATAGGAGGCGAGTGACGACGGTGATCTCATGTGCCTGAAAATAGTGACGCAGCTTCCTTGAGGCCATAAGAAGGCTGAATAGCAGCTTCTGCACACCAGAATATCTTGATCTAGCCCCCTGCAAGACGGAGCTGAAAAAGTAGACTGGGTGCTGCATCATCTTCTTCTTCTGTTTCACTTCGCTTGCTTGCCTCGCCGTTGCTGCTGCTTCTTCCTCAACCTCTCTCTGCGCCACCAGTGCAGCACCGACCACTAGATTCATTTCCACTAGATATAGCAGCAACGACTCTTGCAGTTTGGGCGCAACTAGTATTGGCGTAGAGGAGAGGTACCTCTTCAAATTTTGCAGCTATACCTCCGCTTCCGGAGTCCATTTCATTGGACCTGCCTTTTTCAATGTTTTGAAAAAGGGCAGGGCGCGCTTAGCAGATTTGGAGATGAACCTGCTTAGAGCAGCAACGCAACCACCAAGCCTACGTACGTCCTTGACTCGCCTTGGCGCCTTAGTTATCTCAATCGGCTTGATCTTGTTGAGATCTTCTTCGATTCCGCGCTGAGATACAAAGAACCTGAGAAGTTTGCAGATGGGACGCTGAACACACACTTCTCAGGGTTGAGCTTGAGGTTGATTTTGCATAAATTTGCAAATGTTTCCTCCAGATCTTGCATGAGTGTTTCCTTGTCCTTGGTTTTGTGCACTATATCATCCATGTAAACTTCCATATTTCTATGTAGCTAGAGCTCAAAACCAATTTGCACTGCTTGGGCAAACATTGAACCGACGCTTTTCAGCCTGAAAGGCATTTGTACAAAATAGTACATACCACATGGGGTGATGAAAGCGGTCTTCTCTTCATCTTCCTTTGTCATGAAGTGTTGGTATCCTGAGTAGGCACCGAGGAACGATAGCAGGTCGCACCCGGCAGTGGAGTCCACTATTTGGTCAATACGCGGCAAAGGGAAAGGATCCTTTGGACATGCCTTATAGATATCTGTATAGTCAATACACAGCCTCCATTTCCCATTTGCCTTGTGCACTAGCACTGGATTGGCCAACCATGTTGGGTGGAGTACTCCTCTGACCAAGCCTACCGCTTCTAACTTCCTGATCTCTTCAATGATGAAATCTTGCCGCTCCAAAGCTTGCTTCCTCACCTTCTTCTTGACAGGCCGCACATGAGGACAAACAGCAAGGTGGTGCTCAATCACCTCCCTGGGAACGTCGGGGATGTCAGATGCTTGCCATGCAAACACATCGACATTCTCCCGCGGGAAGGCGACGAGCACACTTTCCAATTTGCTGTCAAGGGTGGAGCTTATGGTTAAAGCTTCGCCTGTGCCGCCCTCCTTGACGAGTACCTTCTTGGTTTCTGGTGGTGTTGCCTTGGATTTCTTGCTCTTGCTGGTGGAGCTATCTGGCACGTCCTCATCAGGAACGCAGCACTCCGAGGAGGCGTGTTTGTTGGAGTGGGTGCAAGAGGCCTTGCCAGGGCCAAAAGTCTTGTCGGTGGTTGAGGCCTTGCCGGTCTTCTTCCCCTCAGAAGCTCCAGTGGCGGGAGCAAGTTTCTTGGCGGCAAGTGCTACAACTGCCTCTCTGTAGAGCTGGTCGGCACAGATGAGCGCATCCCTTTTCACCTTCTTGTGGGCATAGTGTGCCGCCACCATAAACTTGGCTAGTGCTGGACGGCCAAGGATCCTGTTATATGGAAACGTGATCTTGGTGACATCAAAAACGATCTTCTATGTCATGTAGTTCATGTCACCACCAAATGTGACTGGTAATGTAACTTTCCCTTTAGGTTGGCTTCTCCGTGGATTGATCACTTGAAACGTTCCCGTTTCTTTGAGATCTTCATCAGAAATCTGCAACTTCTTGATCACGCTGCGCGAGATCAAGTTCAGAACAACCCCACCATCAACTAGCATTTTTGTCACCTTGAGGTTGTGGATTGTTGGTGAAACCAACAAGGGCAAATACCCGACCGTTGTTGTGCGATCAGGGTGATCCTCAGCGTAAAAAATGATAGGCGTGTTGGACCATTTCAGTGACTTCTGGGCATCAATCATCGTCTCTGTCGCATTAATCTCACGCACCCACTGTTTAAGTTGATGGTGGGAAGAATGCAACGATGCGCCTCCATAAACACACATAACCTCTGTAGCTTTCTGAAACTCGTGCTCGTTGGACTCATGATCATCATCATCCTCCTCTTTCTTGTCGTGGCCTCGAGCAAGCCTCTCTTGTTGGTTGTCCTTGCCACGGCGACCTCCTCGGCCACCGCGCTTCTTGCCGGATCCCTCAGTACCATCCTGGCCCTTCTCTTCGTCTCGTCTTTCGTACTCAGCCCTCTGCTTCTCCATCAGCTCCTCAACTTGATGGCAGTTTTGGAGGTCATGGCCTTTGGTGTGATGAATCTTGCAGTATTGCTTGTCGGAGCCCTCTAGCTTGTCGGCAGCCTCCAAGGCCCGGCAGGCATCGCACCCGGCAATCTACTTGCCAGGGTCGTCAACCTTGGCCTTCTTGGCGGTGCCGGGGTTGCCAGATTCCTCGATGGCAAGCACGGTCTTGCCCTTGCGCTTCTTGTTGTGTCGTCAGCCCTTCTTTACCGGGGCAACGACGTCTTCATATGCAGAGTCACTTTCCACACCGGCATCTTCACCGTGGTACTTTCTTCCTTCTTCAACTCGAGCACACCTGTCGGCCAGAATATAAAGCTCGGCAACATCCATAATCTTGTTCACCGCTAGCTCTTCACGCATCTTACAATTGTGCACGTTCTGATGGAACGCACTCATGACGGTGACGGGATGAACATCTGCGATGTTGTACTGCACACGGCTGAACTTTTGTATGTATTTGCGCAAGCATTCGCCGTCCTTCTGGGGGATCACATGCAAATCACTTGCCTGGCTAGGAGCTACGTGGCCGCCAGTAAAGGCGCCAACCAACTCGTGGCACAGATCCGACCAAGAGGAGATGGAATCCATTGGCAAGTGCATCAAACACAACCTGACATTGGGCTTGAGCACCAGCAGGAAGTAGTTGGCGAGTACCTTGCCGTCCCGAGCTCCGGCAGCTTGCATCGTGATGGTGTAAATGCTCAGGAACTCGGACGGATGAGACCTACCGTCATACTTCTCCGGGACCTCTGGATTGACGTGCGGGTAGTGGGCCGCTGGAACTGTCGTAGCTCACGGGTAAACGATGGACAGGTTATTGCATAAGGCAAGTCACCCGAATCCCCCAGCGCAGGCTTGTACAAGGTGGGCCCCGCACGCCTATCAGATTGGTGGCGTGCTTCTCTTCGTCGCTCGATGGTGGTTCGAGCATCCTCCTTGAGCCATTCCCGAAGAACTTGACGTTGGTCGCTGAGGGAGTCCTGGATTAGGGGGTATCCGGACAGCCGGACTATATACCTTGGCCGGACTGTTGGACCGTGAAGACACGAGACTCAAGACTTCGTCTCGTGTCCAGATGGGACTCTCCTTTGCATGGAAGACAAGCGTGGCGATCCAGATATTAGATCTCCTTCTTTGTAACCGACTCTGTGTAAACCGTAGCCCCCTCCGGCGTCTATATAAACCGGAGGGTTTGGTCCATATAGGGACGATCATAATCATGATAGGCTAGCTTCTAGGGTTTAGCCTCTACGATCTCATGGTAGATCAACTCTTGTAATACTCATATCATCAAGATCAATCAAGCAGGAATTAGGGTTTTTACCTCCATCGAGAGGGCCCGAACCTGGGTAAAACATCGTGTCCCTTGCCTCCTGTTACCATTAGCCTTAGACAGACAGATCGGGACCCCCTACCCGAGATCCGCCGGTTTTGACACCTACATTGGTGCTTTCATTGAGAGTTCCTCTGTGTCGTCGCTGCGAGGCTCAATTGCTCCTTCAATCATCAACAACAATGTGGTCCAGGGTGAGACTTTTCTCCCCGGACAGATCTTCGTGTTCAGCGGCTTCGCACTGCAGGGCAATTCGCTTGGCCATCTAGAGCAGATCGACAGCTACGTCCCTGGCCATTAGGTCAGGTTCGGAAATTTGAACTACATGGCCGATATCCGTAGAGACTTGATCTTCGGCGGATTCGGGCCTACTCTAGGATATACTCGGGATATCGCACCTGCAGGAGCGCCGAACAGTCACGATGAGCACGGCTTAGACCTGCTGCCGGACAATACTCGGGAAATCGTGCCTGCAGGAGCCCTGGACCTAAAACCGGGGCAGATTGCATCGTCCGAGGACGGGTGGATGGACCCCGCCCAGGAGGCCGCACAATCATCGGTGGTAGAGATGAACACAGACTTCATCCACAAGGAAACCTGTGTCTCCGGACCCCTGGACTTGTGTCCGGTTGTAGGTCCCAGACCGCGTGCCCCCGAGCCCGCCGATTCTGGCTGGGCTTCGGTAATGGAATTTGCCGCTGTGTATATCTGCCAGCACTCGCCCTTTGGTGACATGCTAAACACATTAAAGTCTCTCTCTTTGTCAGGAGACTCTTGGCCGAACTATGTCCGGCTCAAGGGGAAGAAGGCGATGAAGAAATTCGTTGCCCACCCACCACCCACTTCATAGACACTGTCGACGATGTAACATACATGCTCAACTTCGGCTCTGATGACACCGACGGTATGGACATCGGTGCAGGAGACGATTCAGAACCACCACCCACGAGGCGCTGGACTGCCACCTCATCATATGATATATACATGGTGGATACGCCTAAGGAGGACGATTGCGACAAAATGGAGGATAAAACCCTGGGACAAAAGCCAAAACGAGGATGCAGACGCCGCTCTAAGCCCAGCCACAGTAAAAATAGCGATAACAGCGCTAGAAAGATCGACACCCCAGTCAACTCCGAAGGCAACAATGACCATATGGACCCAGCGATGGAGCAGGATGAGCCAAGTCACGCCGAACAAGCCCGAAGCGGACGCCCGATCACAGTGATCCCGAGGGACGAACTCGTCAAACTGCCCCAGGACAGGAGCACAGTCCAGACGATGACGCATTCATCATCCCGGAAACACGTTCGAAATGAGATAACCTCCACAGAAGGCTTATGGCCACTGCGAGAAGTCTAAAGAAGCAGAAGCAAAGGCTTAAAGCCGCACATGAAACGCTCAATCGCAGATGGAACAAAGTGCTAGACACTGAAGAAAAATACGGCGACGATCGCCACACAAAGAGCTACCCAAAGCGCAAGCTGCTGCCAGAATTCGACGACGAGGCCGTTCCATCGAAGAACAATACGGCCAGTAGGCCGGACCAACCACTTCATAACCGTAATAGAGCAGCTACTGACGCCGCACACGATTTACGTGAGCTCTTGGATAAAAAGGTCGGCGCGACAAGGTCCATCAATGGATCTAGAGGACACGCCCCAATGCAGGACTATGGTAACCAAAACGATCAATTGGGAATCAACCCTGGAGACAACAACAGCCGACGGCATGCCACAACACGTCCAGATACAGAGGGGCTGCTCACCCCCTGTGCTTCACCAAAGAGGTACTGGACCACGAATTTCCACAGGGTTTTAAACCTGTGAACACAGAGGCATATGACGGAACAACAGACCCTGGGGTCTAGATTGAGGATTTTATCCTGCATATCCACATGGCTCGTGGGGACGACCTCCACGCCATCAAATACCTTCCCCTCAAGTTAAAGGGACCAGCTCGGCACCGGTTGAAAAGCCTCCCTGAAAATTTAGTCGGAAGTTGGGAGGAACTCCAGGATGCTTTCAGGGCCAATTTTCAAGGGAACTATGTCCGACCTCCGGACGCGGACAATTTAAGTCACATAATTCAACAACCCGGAGAGTCCGCCCGCAAGCTTTGGAACAGATTCCTCACTAAGAAGAATCAAATTGTCAATTGTCCGGATGCCGAAGCCTTAGCGGCCTTCAAGCACAGTATCCGGGACGAGTGGCTCGCCAGACACCTTGGCCAAGAAAAGCCGAGGACAATGGCAGCCTTAACAAGCCTTATGACCCGCTTTTGCGCGGGTGAAGACAGCTAGTTGGCCCGTAGAGGCACCAGCGACCCAAGTACATCCAAAATCAAGGATGGCAACGGGAAGCCACGATGCAATAAAAACAAACGTAGAAACAAGGAAGAAAGTCCGGACAACACAACGGTCAACACCGGATTCAGGGGCTCTCGACCCGGTTAACAAAAGAAGCCATTTAAAGGCGGCAAAGAGGGACCATCCGGCCTGGGCAAAGTCCTGGACAGACTACGCCAAATTCATGGCACCTCCGAAAAACCTTCAAACCACACTCACAGAGAATACTGGGTCTTTAAGCAGGCCGGCAAATTAAATGCTGAACACAAGGGAAGGGAAACACCAAGTGAAGACGAGGATGAGCCTCGCCAGCCGAACACTGGGGGACAAAAAAATTCCCACCAGAGGTAAAAACAGTAAACATGATCCACGCGACTCACATACCCACGAGAAGGCGGAAACACGCGCTCAGAGATGCATACGCTATAGAGCACGTTGCCCCCAAACTTAACCACTGGTCGGCTTGACCGATCACCTTCGATCACAGGGACTATCTGACTAGTATGCGGCACGGAGGATTAGCTGCCTTGGTGCTCGACCCAATAATCGATGGATATCATCTCACTCATGTCCTCATGGACGGCGGAAGTAGTCTTAATCTAATATACCAGGACAATGTCTGCAGGATGGGGATAGATCCATCCGAGAGAGGAGCTCGCTCTAGAAGGCCCGTCAGCGTATTCGGCCGGTCGCCGAATTGTGCCGGACCTTTCTTACCGCCCCCCGTGGGAGCCGAATGCTCCGGGCTTAGGGCGACCAAAGTACTAGCTTCTGGCCTGGGCAAATTTGGACTCCTCCGTGACGACACCTCAAGGTCGCCCGCCCCATGAGGCGGAGAGGTTGGTGGAGTTTCACTCTCCATCATCTCCGGAAGGAGATCCCCCGAAGAAGAACTCTGTCGAGAAGAGCCGCTAGCCGGACTGCAAAGAATGGATCCTGGTTACTGTTCTTGGAGGAGGAAGCACTAGCTTTGTATTTATGATTAACTTACAGCTCGCCTGAGGGCTGGCCCGTTTGCGGGCATGGCGCGGTGAGGACGCCCTTCGGGGCAGGGCCCCATGGTGAAGTTTTCTTCCCCTCTCTGGGCACCTCCATCTCAAAGTCTTCAGAGGCGGCCCTCTTCTTCCCGCGAGGGGAGGAGACCTTAGATTCCCCTCCCCGACAATCCTCCTTTGTGGAGGTAGCAATTCCCCTGGTTTGGATGTGCAATGTCTGAAGTTCTGCTTCTCTGTTCTTCCCTTTGTGTTTCCCCGAGGGCACTTTACTTAGCACACGACTAAGCATCTTGGCTATGGCGGGACTAGGCGAGCCTTCGGGAAGTGGCGCCGGACACCTGATTCTCTCCGCCTTGCTAAGCCATTCCTGGCCATGGAGGATTTTTAGAATAATGTTATGATAAATATAAACAAAGTGTTCGGTTTCTGGGTTACTTACTTGGGTATCTGGGTGGTTGCAGCTCAGGACCGCATCCTCGGTGGTGTCCGGACACTTTGCTTGTGGCCCAAAGAATAACTTACACATCCCTTCGAGCGTCACGCCGAAGAAGTGCAGCATAGTCCATGGACCTTTTGGATTGAACTCCCACATCCGGAGAGGCCGGCGTTTGCACGGCAACATCCGTCGGACTACTATTACCTGAATTATGCTGACAAGGTTAATGTCCCTCTCAAGAAGCTCCCGGATGCGGCTCTACAGTGTTAGTACATCATTAATAGGCCCCCAATCCCGTCCTACATTGGCCCATGACGCCAGTTGAGGCGGAGGGCCCGAACGGAAGTTGGGGCAGCCACCCACTTTGTCCCTTTGGGAACCATGACGTAAAACCACCTCCGCTACCATAGATCGGACACCTCTGAGAAGGAGCCCTCTGGCCATGGGGCGTCGGCATTCCTGCTTATTACAGCACCTCCGCACTCCACGTGTCGCCCCTCAATCATCTTCGGCTTCACATTGAAGGTTTTGAGCCATAAGCCAAAGTGCGGGGTGACGTGGAGAAAAGCTTCGCACACAACGATGAACGACGAGATGTGAAGGATGGCATCCGGAGCTAGATCATGAAAATCTAGCCCATAATAGAACATGATCCCTCTCACAAAGGGATCAAGGGTGAAGCCTAAGCCACGGAGGAAGTGAGAAACAAATACGACGCTCTCGTTGGGCTTGGGAGCAGGGATGACCTGCCCTGGAGAAGGAAGCCTGTGCTTGATGTCTGCGGTCAGATATCCGACCTCCCTAAGCTTCACGACGTCCTCCTCTGTAATGGAGAAGGCCATCCACCAGCCTTGAAGGTTGGATCCGGACATGGTTGAAGGTCCGAAGTGCTTCAGCTTGGGCTTCAGGTGTTGGAACTCGAGATGCGTAAAGGCGCAAGCATGGTAGAAACGAGGGATAGGCCTCGGCCCCTCTATAAAGGGGGTGAATGTCAAGCATCCTCCGCGTAACCACTTGGGACTTACCTAAAAACACGGAGTCATACCAACGGGCATCGTTGGGTTGCACGCGCTAGTCTTGATGAAGGATCCCGCGATAAGAGAAACACGATCTCTGCATTGTCAAGGCGTGCCAATAAAACTGCCTCGCAACGCGTGTCGAGGCAGGCCAAGAAAACCGGTTCGTATTGAGACAGGCCATGGTGTAAGGGCTCCCCGCAAGAAAAATTATCAGCAGATCAGATTTGTGAAGTGTTATGCCCTCTGCGATTCAATCGTTCGGTAATTACTTTTGAGTATTCAGAGATGGAACCTGCCTTGCAATGCCGAAGACAAACTACGCGCCGGACTCATCGTCATTGAAGCCTGGTTCAGGGGCTACTGAGGGAGTCCATGATTAGGGGGTATCCGGACTGCCGGACTATATACCTTGGTCGGACTATTGGACCATGAAGATACAAGACTCAAGACTTCGTCCCGTGTCCGGATGGGACTCTCCTTTGCATGGAAGACAAGCCTGGCGATCCGGATATTAGATCTCCTTCTTTGTAACCGACTCTGCGTAAACCCTAGCCCCCTCCAATGTCTATATAAACCGGAGGGTTTGGTCCATATAGGGACGATCATAATCATCATAGGCTAGCTTCTAGGGTTTAGCCTCTACGATCTTGTGGCAGATCAACTCTTATAATACTCATATCATCAAGATCAATCAAGCAGGAAGTAGGGTTTTTACCTCCATCGAGAGGGCCCAAACCTGGGTAAAACATCGTGTCCCTTGCCTCCTGTTACCATTAGCCTTAGACGCATAGATCGGGACCCCCTACCCGAGATCCGCCGGTTTTGACACTGACAGTCGCGACATGCTCGTGGATCGGACGATGCCGTGGATACGTCATCATGGGCATCGACCCGATGGGCTGGTGACCGCCGCTGTCGCGGTGGAGGGGAGTGCATCGTGGCTGCCGCACCTCGAACCCTTCCACTGTCCACATGCGCCAGTTCGGTGGTCCGGCGCCGCGAAGGACTCGCCTCCCGGTGGCCATCCCTGTTGGCATGGCCAATAAGGATTTGGATTGCTGCTCTCCACTCTTCTTGCTTTTCCGCAGCAGGAGGAAAGTCGAAGAGTAGCTGCGCTCGTGCCAATGCTTTTGCTCGTGTGGGTGCCAGCGACAAATGCGAGGAATAGGAGGTGCTCAGACTTATAACTATGTTAGAAGGAGCGCCATCACGGTTCCACGGCTGCGCGCCTTTTTCACCAGCATCTTGGTGTGCATGTCGACCCTACGCATGTTAAGAATGATGCTGAGGGCTCTTGCCACGACAATGCACGGGGTCACCAACGTCGCGGGGCTTCTCGTCGCGCACGATCTAGGAGGACCTCAGTGCGTGCATCGGCGGGGTCGTCTTCCTACCCTTGCAGGTCCCCGCACCGCCCATAGGCAACACTGCTCTGTCCTTGGATGCGGTGGCGCGCGGATCATCATCGTGGCTGCGGACGATGCCGCTCGCCTGGTTGCTGGTACCAGAATGGTGTGTGTGGTCTTGATCTCTACCACCACCAGCATCTACCCCATCGCCGTCCGTGTTGGCATGGGCGGACCGGCTCCATACGAACCGATCGGCTTGATCATCTTCTTCTTCGGAGCCATGGTGATGAAGAAACTGACGTACCAACTACCGGACCAGATTTGCACAACCAGCCCCCCTACCTGGCGCGCCAAGGATGTCAGGGAAAACGACACCTATGGGATCACGAGGATCCCTTCTATGGTTGGCGGGGAGAGGATTGCACAAAGAGCAGGTCTGGTGATCAGCACGAGGGATTTTTACCTAGGTTTGGGCCACTGAGGAGCGTAAAACCCTAGTCCTGCTTTGAGTGTATATTCAGTGTTCTTGAACCTTAGCTAGGTGCTATGCGTGCCTGGTCCAAAAGTTCGAATCCTTTCCGAGTATGCCTTGGGCCTCCTTTTATACGCCTAAGGGGTCGCCATAGTGGCATACATGAGGTGTAAAGTAGCTACAGTGTACATGCTTATCACTGACGTTGGAGGACAAACGCATTAAATGCGCTTCTTACGTGCCCTCCAACTTTATTGGGGACGGTAATAGAGCCCATCCCGTCCATCACCGCCTCACCCTATATTGACACCTATCCAGGCTGACAAGGCATGCAACACCAAACTGTCTAGATAGCCGCTGCATTGGCGCAGTGGCAGGATCTTCACAAAGATCTGCATGCGACCACGCAGGTGCTTACTTAGTGGGCAGGCTGGTTGCCGCGCTGGAATGGCCATGGGGTGACGAAACCTTGTCGGGTGTGGGCCTAGCTGTGGCTCCGCAGTTGTCCCCGGCAAGAGTCTTGTCGGGGCCTCACAGTCGTCCCCGGCAAGGGCCTTGCCGGGGGACTTCATCTTCTAGTCTCCACGAAGACCTGCATGCCACCAGTCTTCACAAAGATCTGCATGCTACTACGCATGTGCCCTTGAGTCTTAGTCCTAACATTGTCGATGGTGTTAGAGCTCTCAGTCTCAAGGGTGGTGGCCTTGCTGGTGCTTTGCAAATTACCCCGGCAAGGATTTTGCCGGGGCTTCGCGAATCATCCCGGCGAGGGTCTTGCGGGGGCCTCAGCTCGTCTTCTGTTCTCTGTTTACTGGCTTGAATGCTGCCTCGATGGTCTTGTATCTTGCCTTCTACTGCCCCGTCAAGCCTTGCCGCAGGTTTGGCTGTGACTGCCCGTGCACAAGGGGTACAGAAGGGGCCCAAACTTATGTACACTAACAGTATATATGATTACAGTGATGTGGAATGATTAAAAGAATTTGTTGCTTTTAAGGGTGCTTATGAAATTGAATCTTTGTTTGGAAAGTGTGAAAATTATGATGATGATGTTTACAGGCCTGAAAATTATGCTTAACTTAAATATTGATATGAGAATTACTAACATAATTCCGATATTGATGCATTTTATTGAGAAAGTTTCCATTGTCCAAGACGAGACTAATATTTTGCAGGAATCAATGTGAAAGGATCGATATGGTTGACTAGAGGGGGGGTGAATAGGCAACTAACAATTTTTAGCTTTTCTTGACCAAATTAAGCTTAGCATCAAAGTAGGTTGTCTAGATGTGCAACTAGGTGAACAACCTATATGATGCAACAACAACAAGAACACAAGCAAGCGAAGGATACAACACAATATAAGCTTGCACATGTAAAGGTTAGAGATAACCAAGAGTGGAGCCGGTGGAGACGAGGATGTGTTACCAAAGTTCCTTCCCTTTGAGAGGAAGTACGTCTCCGTTGGAGCGGTGTGGAGGCACAATGCTCCCTAAGAAGCCACTAGGGCCACTGTATTCTCCTCACACCCCCACACAATGCGAGATGTCGTGATTCCACTATTGGTGCCCTTGAAGGCGGCGACTAAACATTTACAAACAAGGTTGGGGCTATCTCCGCAACTTAATTGGAGGCTCCCAACGACACCACCAAGCTTCACCACAATGGAATATGGCTCCGCGGTGTCCTCAACAATCTAGGGTTCTCAAACACCCAAGAGTAATAAGACCCACAAGGGATTAGTGGGGGAATCAAATTTCTCTTGGTGGAAGTGTGGATCGGGGCCTTCTCAACCAATCCCTAGAAAGTCAACAATTTTGATTGGCTAGGGAGAGAGATCGGGAGAAAATGGAGCTTTGAGCAACAATGGATCTTGGGGAGGTAAGAGGTGGTCAACTTGCGAAAGAAGACCCCCTATATATAGTGGGGTGAAAGATCCAACCGTTACCCACTTGTTCAGCCCACGACATGCGATACTACTGCAAGGATACATGGTACTACCGTAAGGGCTTGCGGTCATACCCCTCGGTCGTGCGGTACTACTGCCCGTGCGGCAGAGACCACACGAGGAGCTGTTGCGTATAGCAACGAGTGGTAGAACTGCCAGAGCGGTACTACCGCATGCCCTTGCGGTAGTAGGGTTTAACTGGGCTGGGAAGGCACGGACTAATAATATTACATCCATGGCCACTTCCGCTGAGTTCCGGTCTATGCAAAACTCTGGCACGGTACTACCATTCCCAGGGAGCAGTACAACCGCGTAGGGCGTGGAAGTAAAAAATTACTTCCGCACCTACTTTCGTGCGTGCTAGCGTTCAAAGCTAGAGGTCACGGTACTTCCGCGCGGCAGGAGCGGTACTACCGCACAACGTGGTAGTACCGCTTACTTTGGCGGTACTACCGTGGACAGCTGCGGTACTACTGCTCACATGAGTAGTACTACCGCACACCACAGAACCTATAGCACTTGGAGGCCTTCATCTTCGCATAGACAAGGGTAAACGACTGGTGCTCCAGAGAAGCGAAGGAAAGCTGGTGCAAAGGAACATATGTGTACGTGATGATTCCACCCTAACCTTTCCGAAGTGGACCCCCTCTTAATAGTATGGCTTTCCTACGACTCAAATCCACAGAAAAGAAACATAGAAAACTGCCGTCTTCGATAGGCTCTGAGGGGCATTGAATTGTCTTGTGCCTAGATATGAGATCTCTAAATTTCTCAATGCACATGATTAGTCCACAAATGCATTGTCATCAATCACCAAAACCACATAAGGAGAAATATGCCCTTACAATCTCCCCCTTTTTGGTGGATTGAGGACAATACGGGATTTGCACATAAGGATATAAAATGAACATAAGCAAACCCAACATCTATAAAATATAGACAGGTTCCCCCTAGATGTGCACACTCTATGGATATGCTTTGGATTGCACGGCACACATACTAGGATCAACACTCCCCCTATATTTTATAGACACGGCCAAACTTGCAACAATATAAGTGACAATAAGCATGGAGACAAGGTAAAGAAGTGAGCATGAAGTAGAGGGCACAAGATAGCATAAGCTCACAATCTACTAAACATACTAGACAATAAGATAATCTTGAGTGCATATGTCTCACACCATATGATAGTCTCCTGGTCTCACACGAACACAACCACAAACCAACAAATCAAAGAACCGAAGGTTCAACGGAACGAAGGCAAAGCAACACAAGACTCGACACAAGACACGCAAATCCTACACTCTCTCCCCCTTTGGCATCGGGACACCAAAAAGGCAGAGAGGACACCTACGACAAGGTGGTGGTGGAACTCCAATGCATCACCAGTCATGTCCCTCCTCCTCAGAGTCCTCTGCAGCACGGGATGAAGAGCGAACTCCAGTATCCTCCTCAGACTCACTCCACCTGTAGTTCTATTCGATCCATGCACTACTGGAATCAGGATCTTTGCCTTCAGCCATCTCTTTGTCGTCAGCTAGCTAACGACAAAGAAGTTCTTTGCCATCAGCTTGAGTAATGTTGAAGGCAAAGAAAGAGCCGACGGCAAAGAAGGTGTTTGTCGCCACCTTTCCTCCCTCTTCTCTCTCTCTCTCTGTCTCTCTCTCTCTGTTTAGGTTTAGGTTTAGGTTTATGTTCGGCATGGTCGGGTTCAGAGTGGAGTCGGTACCGCGCGCGCAGTGTTTGTTGTTATGCCTGGCGTGGTGGTTCCATAGGTTCAGCAACTCGGTTCATGTTTCCATGACCAGAAAGGCTAGGATGTAATACTTCTTTATTTATTCCAGAACTGGAATTGACCCTAGTGCAGAATACTCATTGAACCACATCACCTGGTGAACTATATCTATTGGATCATGTAGTGGAACAATTTAAGCCGCGAGATGTGAATGCTATGATAAATAAACCATTGCTAGTCGAGATGTGCTTTCTCCTGAGGTTGTACGGTTTGTTCCCAAGAGGCTGGGGCCGGCAATGTCGGGTAGGCGCCATGGTCAATGTGGGTAGGTAGCAAGAGATTGAAAAATTAGAGAACTAGATTGGGTTGAGAAAGCATATGCGAAGAGAGAATTCTCTTACTGCTTGCCCTCAACGGTACAATGGGGATGCTTTGATAGCACATACCAAGAACTTCTACATTTTATTGGTACAAACTTGGACATGATGTTAACAAAGAAAATGAGCTTGCCCTTTGCTGTATATGATCAATTGTAGGCTGATTGGGATGCCCATACAAACTTTTTCACGTGCACCATAGAAAAGATGGCAGTTCAGATGGCGAGACAAATAACTTGGGGTTTCTTCTTATACGTTGTTGTTTTATTGATTTCAGAACACTTAATTAATTTTGGTTGTGTTTTTTAGATTACTATGCTCTGTTTTTCAACATTTTCAGTTTTCTTTCATGTCTAAAAATCCCTAGTTTTGAAGGGTGCCAATTGCCATTGCCAACTAACCTACGAAATTAATAAAGTGTTGTTGATGTTGTTGATTATCAGAGATGGTAGGAGGCAGCCGTCGCAGGCTCCGCTCTACCACAGTGGAGTACGAGTTGGACGGTTTCGAGTTCTTCACGATCAAACTTGAGAATTCCTCCAAGAGGCAGGTATATAAAAGGAGAGATCTCCCCTTCGCCCATCTCTTTATAATTCTGCTATTTGCTACATAACTCCTTGACCCACGTTGCAGAGGCTGCCTGACACTTTTATGGATATGCTGGTCGGCCATCGACCAAAGAATGTGACGCTGCGACAGGCCGGCAGCGGGCTTCGCTGACATTGGGATGTGGAGGTGGTGATCAGGAAGCCCACATGTACCTGTGTCGTGGCTGGGAGTAGTTCGTCCGTGCCTATGACCCGAGGAACGGGTACTTCCTTGTCTTCAGGTACGACGGCGACACCATGCTCACCGTGAAGGTGTTCAACACGACTATGTGCCGCATGCGCAACTAGGACGACGACAATGCCAATACGCTCTGCCTCTTCTTCCTCTCCATTTGGCTTTGTCTCACACTGATTGTTAAAAAAAATTGTTGCATTTGGTCAAGCAATCCGAGCAGCGGCAGCAACTCTGGCTAGAACAGTAGTAGCAGTGAGCCTAGCTACAGCGAAATTAGCAACGAGGATGATCCATAATGGAGTGGGGAAGTGCTACGTCTTGAGCTTGCGTTTGTTTTCCTCGAAGAGGAGAGGGTGATGCAGCAAGTGTAGCGTAAGTATTTCCCTCAGCTTTTGAGAACCAAGGTATCAATCCAGTAGGAGGCTCCTCAAAAGTCCCACGCACCTACACAAACAAACTGAGAACTCGCAACCAACGCAATAAAGGGGTTGTCAATCCCTTCAACGCAATAAAGTGAGATCTGATAGAGATAGTATGATAAGATAAATATATTTTTGGTATTTTATAATATAGATGCAAAAAGTAAAGATGCAGATAAAAGTAGATTGAAAGCAAATATGATAAGAGATAGACCCGGGGGCCATAGGTTTCACTAGAGGCTTCTCTCGAGATAGCATAAGTATTACGGTGGGTGAACAAATTACTGTCGAGTAATTGATAGAAAAGCGAATAATTATGAGATTATCTAGGCATGATCATGTATATAGGCATCACATCCAAAACAAGTAGACCGACTCCTGCCTGCATCTACTACTATTACTCCACACATCGACCGACTCCTGCCTGCATCTAGAGTATTAAGTTCACAAAGAACAGAGTAACGCATTAAGCAAGATGACATGATGTAGAGAGATAAACTCATGCAATATGATATAAACCCCATCTTGTTATCCTTGATGGCAACAATACAATACGTGTCTTGCAACCCTTTCTGTCACTGGGTAAGAACACCGCAAGATTGAACCCAAAGCTAAGCACTTCTCGCATGGCAAGAAAGATCAATCGAGTAGGCCAAACCAAACCGATAATTCGAAGAGACTTGCAAAGATAACTCAATCATACATAAAAGAATTCAGAGAAGATTCAAATATTATTCATAGATAAACTTGATCATAAACCCACAATTCATCGAATCTCGACAAACACACCGCAAAAAGAGATTACATCGAATAGATCTCCACGAGAGAGGGGGAGAACATTGTATTGAGATCCAAAATAAGAGAAGAAGACATCTAGCTAATAACTATGGACCCGTAGGTCTGTGGTAAACTACTCACAACTCATTGGAGGGGCAAGGATGTTGATGTAGAGGCCCTCCATGGTCGATTCCCCCTCCAGCAGAGTGCCGACAAAGGCTCCAAGATGGGATCTCGCGGATACAGAAGGTTACAGTGGTGGAAATTGTCTTTCGTGGTGCTCCTGGATGTTTTCGGGGTACGTAGGTATATATAGGTGGAAGAAGTACGTCGGTGGCTGCCCGAGGGGCCCACGAGACAGGGGGGCGCGCCCTACAGGGGGGCGCCCTCCTATGTCGTGGCCGCCTCGGTTGCTTCTTGGCTTGCACTCCAAGTCCTCCGGATCATGTTCGTTCCAAAAATCACGCTCCCGAAGGTTTCATTCCGTTTGGACCCCGTTTGATATTCCTTTTCTTCGAAATACTGAAATAGGCAAAAAAAACAGCAATACGGGCTGGGCCTCCGGTTAGTAGGTTAGTCCCAAAAATGATATAAATGTGTAAAATAAAGCCCACAAACATCCAAAAGGGGTAATATAATAGCATGGAACAATCAAAAATTATAGATACGTTGGAGACGTATCAAGCATCCCCAAGCTTAATTCCTGCTCGTCCTCGAGTAGGTAAATGATAAAAAGAGAATTTTTGATGTGGAATTCTACCTCGCATAATTTATAGTGTAATTTTCTTTAGTGTGGCATGAATGTTCAGATCCAAATGATTCAAAATAAAAGTTCATATTGATAAAATAAATAGTAACACTTCAAGCATACTAATCAAAGTAATCATGTCTTCTCAAAATAACATGGCAAAAGAAAGTTCATCCCTACAAAATTATATAGTTAGGCTATGCTTCATTTTTGTCACACAAAGATGTTACCAACTTCTATACCCCCGATGACAAGCCAAGCAATTGTTTCATACTTAAATAATCTCAAACTTTTTCAACCTTCACGCAATACATGAGCGTGAGCCATCGATATAGCACTATGGGTGGAATAGAATATGATGATGGGGATTGTGTGGAGAAGACAAAAAAGGAGAAAGTCTCACATTGACAAGGATAGTCAACGGGCTATGGAGATGCCCATCAATTGATGTCAACATGAGGAGTAGGGATTGCCATGCAACGGATGCACTAGAGCTATAAGTGAATGCTCAACAAAAGAAAACTAGTGGGTATGCATCCAACTTGCTTGCTCATGAAGACCTAGGGCATTTGAGGAAGCCCATCATAGGAATATACAAGCCAAGTTCTATAATGAAAAATTCCCACTAGTATGAAAAAGACAAGTTATGAGACTCACTATATGAAAAACGTGGTGCTACTTTGAAGCACAAAATATGAGACTCACTACATGAAGATCAAGGTGCTACTTTGAAGCACAAGTGTGGAAAAAGAGATAGTAACATTGCCCTTTTTTTTCTTTTTCTTTTTTTTTCTTTTTTTCTTTTTTTCTTTTTCTTTTTTTGGGTCTTTTTTTTCTTTTGTCCTTTGTTATTTTTTTCTTTTTTTCTTTGGGCAATGCTCTAATAATGATGATCATCACACTTTCATTGATTACAACATATGAATTACAACTCGGAACTAGAACAAGATATGACTCTATATGAATGCCTCCGGCGGTGTACCGGGATGATGTAATGAATCAAGAGTGACATGTATGAAAAATAATGCATGGTGGCTTTGCCACAAATACGGTGTCAACTACATGATCATGCAATGGCAATATGACAAAAGTAACGTATGTCATGATGATGATAAACAGAACGGTGGAAAGTTGCATGGCAATATATCCCGGAATGGCTAGGAAATGCCATAATAGGTAGGTATGGTGGCTGTTTTGAGGAAGATATAAGGAGGTTTATGTGTGATAGAGCGTATCGTATCACGGGGTTTGGATGCACCGGCGAAGTTTGCACCAACTCTCAAGGTGAGAAAGAGCAATGCACGGTACCGAAGAGGCTAGCAATGGCGGAAAGGTAAAAGTGCGTATAATCCATGGACTCAACATTAGTCAAAAGAACTCATATACTTATTGAAAAACTTTAGAAGTCATCAAAAATCAAGTACTACGCGCATGCTCCTAGGGGGATAGATTTGTAGGAAAAGACCATCGCTCGTCCCCGACCGCCACTCATAAGGATGCACAAGCCAGGTACACTTCATGTTTCAAATTTGTTACACAACTTTAACCATACATGCATGCTACGGGAGTTGCTAACTTCAACACAAGAATTCTTTAAATTCACAATCACCCAACTAGCATGACTTTAATATCACTACCAACATATCTCAAAACCATTATCAAGTATCAAATTGATCATAGCATCCAATTCACTTCCTATGATAGTTTTTTATTATACCCAACTGAGATGCACATCATTCTAGGACCAATTTTGTAACCATATCAAATAACATGCTGTTCTAAAAGACTCTCAAAATAATATAAGTGAAGCATGAGAGACTAGCAATTTCTTCAAAATTAAGACACCACCGTGCTCTAAAAGATATAAGTGAAGCACTAGAGCAAAAACTAACAAGCTCAAAAGATATAAGTGAAGCACATAGAGTATTCTAGAAAAATTCTAATTAAATAGGCTTCTCCCAAAAAGGTGTGTACATCAAGGATGATTGTGGTAAACTAAAAATCAAATACTAATATAATACACGACGCTCCAAGCAAAACACATATCATGTGGCGAATAAAAATATAGCTCTAAGTAAAGTTACCAATGAACGAAGACGAAAGAGGGGATGCCTTCCCGGGGCATCCCCAAGCTTAGGCTTTTGGATATCCTTGAATATATTTGGGTACCATGGGCATCCCCAGGCTTAGGCTCTTGGCACCATTTATTCCATAGTCCATAAAAGCTTTACCCAAAACTTGAAAACTTCACAACACAAAACTCAACAGGAAATCTTATAAGCTCCGTTAATGAAAGAAAACAAAATCACCACATAAGGTACTGAAATGAACTCATTCTTTATTTATTTTGGTGTTAAACCTACTGTATTCCAACTTCTCTATGGTTCACAAACTATTTTACTAGCCATAGATGCATCAAAATAAGCAAACAACACACGAAAAACAGAATCTGTCAAAAACAGAACAGTCTGTAGCAATCTGTAACTAACGCAAACTTCTGGAACTCTAAAAATCCTACCAAAATAGGACGCACTGGAAAATTTGTTTATTGATCATCAGCAAAAAGAATCAATGGAAAAGCAAGTTTCTGTGATTTATTGAATTGTTTATTGTGAGCGCAAAGTTTCTGTTTTTCAGCAGAATCAAATCAACTATCATCATAGTTTATCCTATAGGTTCTACTTGGCACAAACACTAATTAAAAGATAAAAACACATCTAAACAGAGAGTATATGCAAAATTTATTACTAAACAGGATCAAAAGCAAAAAATACAAAGATAATTGGGTTGCCTCCCAACTAGCGTTATTGTTTAACGCCCCTAGCTAGGCATAAAAGCAAAGATAAATCTAACGAGTGCCATCTTTGGCACTTGATTCATAAGTAGCACGCGTGATATATTCATAAGGTAATTTGACTTTATTTCTTGGAAAGTGCTCCATGCCTTTCTTTAAGGGAAATTGGAATCTAATATTCCCTTCCTTCATATCAATAATCGCACCAATCGTTCTAAGGAAAGGTCTACCAAGAATAATAGGGCAAGTAAGATTGCAATCTATATCAAGAACGATAAAATCTACGGGCACCAAATTTCTATTTGCAACAATAAGAATATCATTGATCCTTCCCACAGGCTTTTTAATGGTGGAATCCGCAAGGTGCAAATTTAAGGAGCAATCATCAAGATGATGGAAATCTAGATATCACATAAAGTTTTCGGAATTGTGGAAACACTAGCACCCAAATCACACAAAGCAAAACACTCATAATCTTTTATTCTAATCTTTATAGTAGGTTCCCACTCATCATTAAGTTTTCTAGGTATAGAAACTTCCAAATTAAGTTTTTCGTCAAGAGATTGCATCAAGGCATCAACAATGTGTTTTGTAAAAGCTTTGTTTTGACTATAAGCATGTGGAGAATTAATAATGGATTGCAACAAGGAAATACAACCTTTTAAAGAACAATTATCATAATCAAATTCCTTGAAATCTGAGATAGTAGGTTCAATGTTATTAGAAGTTGTGACCTTTCCAATCTCACTTTTACCAAATTTAGCATCAAGATCTAAAGATTCCGAATTCTTGGGACGCCTTCTAGGCAAAGTTGATTCATCATCAGTCCCATAATCATCAAAATTCATATTGCAAAATATAGATCTAATAGAAGACGCATCAATAACTTTAAGATCTTCATCATTATTTTCATGGAACTTAGGAGAACACGCTTTTATAAAGCTAGCTTTCTTAGCACGCAATCTAGTGGTTCTTTCCTTCCACTCATCAATGGAAATTCTCATTACTTTGAGAGACTCATTGATATCATACTTAGGAGAAGAAGATCTAATTTTAAGAGAATCAACATCAAGTGAAAGTCTATCAACGTTCCTAGCCAAATCATCAACTTTGAGCAATTTTTCTTCAAGCAAAGCATTAAAATTCTTTTGAGAAATCATAAATTCTTTCACACTATTCTGAAAATCAGAGGGCATCTTATTAAAATTACCATAAGAATTATTGTAGGAATTTCCATAATTATTAGAGGAATTACTAGGGAACGGTCTAGCATTAAAATTTCCTCTATAGGCATTGTTTCCAAAATTATTCCTACCAACAAAATTCACATCCATAGATTCATTATTATTCTCAATCAAGGAAGACAAAGGCATATCATTGGGATCAAGAGGAGTATTTTTAGTAGCAAACAATTTCATAAGTTCATCCATCTTTCCACTCGAAACATTGATTTCTTCTATAGCATGCAGTTTTTTACTAGAAGATCTTTCAGTGTGCCATTGAGAATAATTAGCCATAATATTATCAAGAAGTTTTGTAGCATCTCCTAACGTGATTTCCATAAACGTGCCTCCCGCGGCCGAATCTAAGAGATTTTTAGATGCAAAGTTCAACCCGGCATAAAAAATGTGTATGATCATCCATAAATTCAAACCATGAGTAGGGCAATTGCGAAGCATCAATTTCATTCTTTCCCAAGATTGGGCAACATGCTCATGATCAAGTTGTTTAAAATTCATAATATCATTCCTAAGAGTGATAATCTTAGCGGGAGGAAAATACTTAGAGATAAAATCATCTTTGCACTTGTTCCAAGAATCAATACTATTTTTAGGCAAAGACGAAAACCAAACTTTAGCACGATCTCTAAGAGAAAATGGAAATAACTTCAGTTTGACAATATTGTTATCCATATATTTCTTCTTTTGCATATCACAAAAATCAACAAAGTTGTTTACATGAGTAGCGGCATCTTCACTAGGAAGGCCGACGAATTGATCTCTCATAACAAGATTCAACAAATCAGCATTGATTTCACAAGATTCAACATCATTAAGAGGAGCAATCGGAGTACTAAGGAAATCATTATAATTGGTGTTCGACAAATCACACAATTTGGTATTATCTTGTGCCATGGCAACAAGTAATCCAACACACAAGCAAGCAGAAAAAGGCAAGCGAAAAGAGAGGAGGAGATTGGGAAAGAGAGGGCGAATAAAACGGCAAGGGTGAAGTGGGGGAGAGGAAAATGAGAGGCAAATGGCAAATAATGTAAATGCGATGGAGATGGGTTTGTGATGGGTACTTGGTATGTCTTGACTTGAGCGAAGACCTCCCCGGCAACGGCGCCAGAAATCCTTCTTGCTACGTCTTGAGCTTGTGTTGGTTTTCCTCGAAGAGGAGAGGGTGATGCAGCAAGTGTAGTGTAAGTATTTCCCTCAGTTTTTGAGAACCAAGGTATCAATCCAGTAGGAGGCTCCTCAAAAGTCCCACGCACCTACACAAACAAACTGACAACTCACAACCAACGCAATAAAGGGGTTGTCAATCCCTTCACGGCCACTTGCGAAAGTGAGATCTGATAGAGATCGTATGATAAGATAAATATATTTTGGTATTTTATAATATAGATGCAAAAAGTAAAGATGCAAATAAAAGTATATTGAAAGCAAATATGATAATAGATAGACCCCGGGGCCATAAGTTTCACTAGATGCTTCTCTCTAGATAGCATAAGTATTACGGTGGGTGAACAAATTACTGTCGAGCAATTGATAGAAAGGCGAATAATTATGAGATTATCTAGACATGACCATGTATATAGGCATCACATCCAAAACAAGTAGACCGACTCCTGCCTGCATCTACTACTATTACTCCACACATCGATCGACTCCTACCTGCATCTAGAGTATTAAGTTCACAAAGAACAGAGTAACGTATTAAGCAAGATGACATGATGTAGAGGGATAAACTCATGCAATATGATATAAACCCCATCTTGTTATCCTCGATGGAAACAATACAATACGTGTCTTGCAACCCTTTCTATCACTGGGTAAGAACACCGCAAGATTGAACCCAAAGCTAGGAACTTCTCCCATGGCAAGAAAGATCAATCTAGTAGGCCAAACCAAACCGATAATTCGAAGAGACTTGCAAAGATAACTCAATCATACATAAAAGAATTCAGAGAAGATTCAAATGTTATTCATAGATAAACTTGATCATAAACCCACAATTCATCGGATCTCGACAAACACACCGCAAAAAGAGATTAGATCGAATAGATCTCCACAAGAGAAGGGGAGAACATTGTATTGAGATCGAAAAAGAGAGAAGAAGCCATCTAGCTAATAACTATGGACCCGTAGGTCTGTGGTAAACTACTCACAACTCATCGGAGGGGCAAGGATGTTGATGTAGAGGCCCTCCGTGGTCAATTCCCCCTCCGGCAGAGTGCCGGTGAAGGCTCCAAGATGGAATCTCGCGGATACAGAAGGTTACGGCGGTGGAAATTGTGTTTTGTGGTGCTCCTGGATGTTTTCAGGGTACGTAGGTATATATAGGAGGAAGAAGTACGTCGGTGGCCGCCCGAGGGGCCCACGAGAAAGGGGGGCGTGCCCTACAGGGGGGGCACCCTCCTGTCTCATGGCCGCCTTGGCTGCTTCTTGGCTTGCACTCTAAGTCCTCTGGATCACGTTCGTTACAAAAATCACGCTCCCGAAGGTTTCATTCCATTTGGACTCCGTTTGATATTCCTTTTCTTCGATGTACTGAAATAGGCAAAAAAATAGCAATACGGGCTGGGCCTCCGATTAGTAGGTTAGTCCCAAAAATGATATAAATGTATAAAATAAAGCCCATAAACATCCAAAAGGGGTAATATAATAGCATGGAACAATAAAAAATTATAGATACATTGGAGACGTATCAGGAAGAAGAGGAGCAGAGTGGGGATGAGGAGGTGCTAGCTGACGATAGGCAAGAGATGGTGGTGGCTGAGGATGACCTAGCGATGGTGGTGGCTAACAATGGGCAAGAGATGGTGGTGGATGATGATGGGCAGGAAATGGTGGTGGCTGATGATATGCAAGAGGTGGTGGTGGCTGAGGATGACCTAGCAATGGTGCTGCCCGAAGATGGCCTCACAATGGTGGTGGTGCCTAACAATGACGTCACGATGGTGGTGGCGCCGGGATCCCACAACCGGGCAACATGACCGTGCCAATTGTGGTAGAAGACTACATCCCACTGCCTCCACTGCCTCGCCGCTCTAGGCGCATCAGGATGATGAAGGAGAAGGAGAAGAAGGAGTAGTGAACTATGTCAGGTATGTCAGATCTACAAAATGATCTATACTTAGCTTTGTTTCCTCCAAAATGACCTGAGTTAGCTCTAATATGCTAAGTTATCTCTAATATGCTTAGTTACCTAGGTTTGCTCAATAATGACATACACTTGGCTTACTTGTGTAAAAAATGGCATATTTATGCTTAGTTAACTAAAAAATGGCATAATTAGTTATGTTAGCTCCAAAATGACACATTTAACCTCGGTTAGCTCCAATATGATCCATTTTAGCTAGGTTAGCTCCAAAATGACCCATTTTACCTACGTTAGCTCAAGAATGACATAATTACTTATGTTAGCACAAAAATGACCTATAATTACCTTATTTTCCTCCAAATTGACATAATAAGCTTAGTTAGCTAAAAATGGCATAATTACCTATATAAGCTCTAAAATGACACAAATAAGGAATAAGAAGAAGAAAAACAAGGAAGAGGAGAAAAAGAAAGAATAGAAGAAGAAAAAGAAAGAATAAAAGAAAAAGAATGGGAAGGAAAATGGTAAAAACCTTCTTCTTCTTCTTCTAGTCTTCTTCATCTTGTAGTCTTATCCTTCTTCTTCTAGTCTTATTCTTCTTCTTCTTCTTCTCCAAAATGACCTAAGTTAGCTCTAAGTTAGCTCTAATATGCTTAGTTACCTAGGTTAGCTCAATAAAGACCCATACTTAGCTACTTTATATAAAAAATGGCATAATATGCTTAGTTCACTCAAAAATGGCATAATTAACTAGGTTAGCTCCATCTTACCTAAGTATGCTTACTTCGTATTCTAGTCTTCTTCTTCTTCTTCTTCTTCTAGTATTGTTCTTCTAAGTTTCTTGTTTCCCATTGTGCAGATTTCATTCACTTCATGGAAGCTTGCATGGATGGAGTGCTTCTTTTCCCTTTCTGCTTTTATTTTGTATCGATGAACAATGTGGAACTTGTTATATGGATGGGTAGGTGTTGGATGAACAATGTGAAACTATTGTAATATGTATGGATGGAACTATGTGTTGGTTATGTATGTATATATGATGAAACTTGTGTGTTGGATATGTCTGCTGTGAAATTTGTGTGTTCAAACTTGTGTGTTGAAATTGAACGAATCTAAGATAACACATTAAAAACAGGGGCTATACGGGCTCTTTGCTGTCTGCTGGCAGACGGCAAAGAGATTTGCCATCAGTCGACAGATGGCAAAGCTACCACGTGGAAACTACCTGTGCAACCTGGGGGGCTGGCCTATTTGGTTACTTTTTCGTCCGCTGGCTGACGGCAAAGATGAAATGGTCTTTTCCATCTGCCAGCTGACGGCAAAGTGCACTGTTAACCCCCTAACGGCCATAAGCTGCCACGTGTGCCGCCCAAGTCCTTTGCCGTCCGCTAGCGGATGGCAAAGACCATATCATCTTTGCCATCCACCAGCAGACAGCAAAGAGCCCTTCGTCGTAGCCTATTCAGCCGAACCTGTTGACGTTTGCTGACGGCGGCAAAGGCCTTTGTGAAAGGATCGAGAAGAGGTGTCTAGAGGGGGGGGGGTGAATAGACCCTCAACACACAAAGTTGGCAGTCTTTAAGTTTTTCAAGTTTAGGTGGAATTTTAAGCACAAGTTTAACCATTCACAATACATGTCAAGCATGCAAAGAGTATATGAGCAGCGGAAAGTAAAGCATGCAACTTGCAAGAAAGTAAAGGGATGGGATTGGAAAGTGTAAACACAATTGGAGACACGGAGATTTTTGGCGTGGTTCCGATAGGTGCTGCTATCCACGTTGATGGAGACTTCAACCCATGAAGGGTAACGGTTGCGTGAGTCCACAGAGGGCTCCACCCAAGAAGGGTCCACGAAGAATCAACCTTGTCTATCCCACCATGGCCATCGCCCACGAAGGACTTGCCTCACTAGGGTAGATCTTCACGAAGTAGGCGATCTCCTTGCCCGTACAAACTCCTTGGTTCAACTCCACAATCTTGACGGAGGCTCCCAAGTGACACCTGACCAATCTAGAAGACACACCTGTAACACCCACGATGCGGCTATATCTCCCACGTGTCGAAGCATGACTTAGAGGCATAACCGCATTGTGGTTTTGTCGCAAGAAGGGTCATCTTCACACAATCCCATGTAATGAACAAGAATGGGATAAAGAGTTGGCTTACAATCGCCACTTCACACAATGAACATATAATAAATCATACATCATACAGAGAACACACATATAGTCCGACTACGGACGAAGCCAAAAGAAAAGAAGATAACCCAACTGCTAGATCCCCGATCATCCCAACTGGGCTCCACTACTGATCGACAAGAAGCAAAACATAATAACGACCAAGGTCTTCATTGAGCTCCCATCTGAGCTCGGTTGCATCATCTGCACTGGTATCATCGGGACCTGCAACTGTTGTGATAGTATCTGGTGAGTCACGAGGACTCAGCAATCTCAAAACCAGCGAGATCAAGACTATTTAAGCTTATGGGAAATGAAGGGGTAAAGTGGTGAGGCTGCAGCAACGACTAAGCATATATGGTGGCTAACATACGCAAATAAGAGCGAGAAGAGAGCAAGAGGAACGGTCGTGAAGCTAGCAATGATCAAGAAGTGATCCTGAACTCCTACTTACGTCAAACATAACCCATAACCGTGTTCACTTCCCGGACTCCGCCGAGAAGAGACCATCATGGCTACACACGCGGTTGATGCGTTTTAATTCGTATCTGGTGTCAAGTTATCTACAACCGGACGTCAACAAATTCCCATCTGCCTATAACCGCAGGCACGGCTTTCGAAAGATTATACACTGCAGGGGTGTCTCAACTTAGCCCATGACAAGCTCTCGCGATCAACGAAGGAATAGACCTTCTCCCTGGAAGAAACGATCAGACTCGGAATCCCGGTTTACAAGACATTTCGACAATGGTAAAACAAGACCAGCAAAGCCGCCCGGATGTGCCGACAAATCCCGATAGGAGCTGCACATATCTCGTTCTCAGGGCACACCGGATTGTCCAAACTTCCGGTAGGCCAGCCTAGAGTTGCCCCTGGTGGCCACCGGTGGTTGACAGGTTGGACCAACACTCACGACGAGCACTGGCCCGGGGGGTAAAATAAAGATGACCCTTGAGTCTGCAGAACCCAAGGGAAAAAGGCTTAGGTAGGCAAATGGTAAAACCAAGGTTGGGCCTTGCTGGAGGAGTTTTATTCAAAGCAAACTGTCAAGGGGGTCCCATAAATCACCCAACCGCGTAAGGAACGCAAAATCCGGGAACATAACACCGGTATTACGGAAACTAGGGTGGCAAGAGTGGAACAAAACACCAGGCGGCCGAGTCTTCCACCATTTACCAAGTATATAGATGCATTAATTAAATAAGAGATATTGTGATATCCCAACATAATCCTGTCCATCATGGAGCAATCTTCAACTTCACCTACAACTAACAATGCTATAAGAGGGGCTGAGCAAAGCGGTAACATAGCCAATCAACGGTTTGCATAGGGAAGGTGTCAAAGGTTAGAGGCTGACATGGCAATATGGGATGCATGGTAAACAAGTGATAGGTAACGCAGCACAGCGATAGAACGAAGCAACTAGCAAGCAAAGATAGAAGTGATATCAAGGGTAATGGTCATCTTGCCTGAGATTCCACAAGGAAGAAGAACGAGGCCATGAAGAAGACAAACGGACGTAGTCGAACGAATCCTCACAACTCCGGAACGAAACCGAAGCTAACGAGAGAAGAAAACCGGAAAGAAACAAACAATATGGTAAACACACAAGCATAATCATGGCATGATGCACAATCAAGTATGATGCATGTCCGGTTTAAAGAGGCATGGCATGGCAAAGTGCACAAACAATACTACAAGTTAAGTGGAGCTCAATATGCAACGGGTTGCATATTGACGGAACACCACAACAATTATTTAGTTCCCTCTCGTTTATGCTACTCATCAATATTAAATGTTGTTAAACATGGCGAGAGGTGAAGCATAATTAAACTAACAATTTAAGCAAGTTTAAATGAGGCCGGAACAACAAACAACAAATCCAGAAAGTCCCCATGTCATTTAGTAGTTTAATGCAAACACAATTTTAAGCATTTAAATGTTGTTATCAAGATGCGGATGACATATACAAGTTTTATGCAATTTTTATGAAAATGTTGACATGAGCATGATATGAAGCATTTGGTCACCATGGCGGAACAAAAAGGGTGCCATGGCGGCGAAACGAAAAGGGTGCCATGGCGGCGAAACGAAAATGGTGCCACGGCAACATATCCGAAAATGATGCCACGACAACATATCGGTTCCGGTAGCTCACGGAGATACCGGTGCAAAAGGAGACGTGCGGATGTGTGCAACATGCTAGAGATGGTGGGGTGCTCCCAGATTCCGGGTTCCCACGGGATGGCGGCATGGAAACGAGTGACAATTCGGACACGGTGCAAACATATCGTACATCTCATACATGGAAGGGCATCTCATCGCGGTCGTCTCGGGTTATACCTTTGAAGCGAGCGTTTCCGGACGGAACGAGTTCGTAGTGGAAGTAGTCATTCACAGGCCATAGTGGAGGTAGACGTTCACGGGTCGTCGTGGGAAGTAGTCGTACACGGCGTATTGGAAGTCGTTGTTCACGTGGCGACGATAGTTGTACACGTTTTCGTAGACATTCGAGTCATCGGTAGAGGAACTTGGCGGACCATGTAGTCGAACTTGGCGCATCACCGTGTAGTTGTACACGGTCGTAGGGGAACTTGATGAAATCCACCTCGGATGTAGTCGTACATGTGTCTTCGGGTTCGTAGTTGTACTTGGCGAAAACCGAGATGGTCCTGACGATCCGGTGAGACGACATGGTTCGGGGCGGTCTCGGTCTTGGTCCTGAACTTCAGGAGGTCACTGGTCGAAGTGGCCCACACGAGCACTCACGCGCGGGCAAGAGAGCGAGCGCGGATGCTCACGCGTCGAGCAGGGAAAACAGAGGTGGAGTTAGTCGAAGTGGGCGAGCAGAGATGCGTCCTCCACCCTACTCAAACGAAGCAGAGGCGGGGCAGGGGGCTTGCAGCGGAGGCTGGCGCTCGGGAGCCGAAGACGGCGGCAGAGCTAGGAGGCCAATAGCGGCGCTGCGATCTCCGATGATGCAGCACGATGGAGAGGCGCGGGGATGGCTGGGGACGAGGCCGCAGGCAGCCAGCAGCGGCTCCGGTGGCCGACGGACGGGGCTCCAGGAGAGGTGGAGAAGGGCGGCGAGGGGCTCGGCGACGGGGACGCCTGATGCAGGAGGAGGAAGGGCGAGGCCGCGGTGCTGGGGAGGAAGAGAGGCTGCAAGGGAGATGAGGGAGGAGGGTTCGGGCGCGGTGGAGGCGACGAGGGGATCGGGAGGAGCGGGGCTCGGGCCTTGCAGCACGGGGAGCAACAGCGAGGCGGCCATGGCTGGCGCCGGGCATGAGGTGAGGAGGCAGACCAGAGGAAGGTGAGGAAGGAGGTTGGGCGCGCGGCGCATGGTGGTGGAGGCGAGATCCGGGCGCGGGGTTCCGTTCCCGGCGCCGGAATGGAGGGGGGCGCACCGGCGAGGAGAGGACGGCGGCTTGACGCGACTATGGCAGGGAGGCGAGCGAGGAGGAGGCAGAAGGGATCGGGCGAGGCGCTCCTCTCATGCGTGGTGACGGCGCGAGGGAGGAGACGAGGGAGAGTGGGGGATCGGGCAGGGGGGTTCGGGCTAGGGTTAGAAGGGATTGGTGGGGCGGCTGGGCCTTGGGCCGCAGCTACAAGAGACCCAAATGGTCGGCTGGGCTGGGCTGGAATCTCTCTCTCCCTCACACACATGACAGAAGAGAGAAAAAAAAATAAAGAAAGAAAAGGAAAGAAAGAAAAAGGATAGCGAAGGGACCTGTGCATGGGGACTATTTTCCCGAACTCGCAAAAATGAGCTCGATCGAGGAAAATAAAAGAGGCACAAATGCAAGATTTAAATTCAAACTCATTTGAATTTAATTCAAATGGGTTTGAACTAGGACTTGATAAAAGGAATGTCCAAAAATGGTCAGATTTTTGGTGGAGCTCCGGAAAATGATGAAAGAATTTATGGACAAAGTTGGAGACCAAGAATTGAGATAACAACGGCATTGGGATATTTGCAAGTGTGTTATGGTGATTTCCGAAATAAAGAAATATTTAATATAGCTCCCTAAATATCGGGAGGGTATGTTATAAAGAGAAGCCACCCTTCCCTCGATTTAAATGGATCGAAGATCCATACAATTTATTTAGTTGACTTTTAAAAATTAAATGGCATGATGACATGATGACATGATGACATGATGCAATGCAAAAATAAAAGAGCAAGCACAAAAGAAACACATGGCAAAACTCGGAATAGCTGGAACTCTTCTGAAGCATCGGTCTCGGGGCATTACAACACTCCACCACTACAAGAGGATCTCGTCCCGAGATCTAGCATGGCACCGGAGAGAAACGAAAGAGGAAGAGAGGAGGTAAAACTAAGTTGCTTCTTTGACGAATGAGTGAAACCACGAACCTTGAGAAGTTGAAAAGTTGAGAGAAAGAACACAACGGAGTTGAACACAATTGAGAGCACTGCGGTAGAAAATAGAAACAAGGAACACCATGTGAACCTTGGAGGTTGCAAAACTATGAATGACGAGTACAATTGACAAGAAGGAATTGGAACCACTCTGGTTGAAACGAGATAAACAAGGAAAAAGGAAGATCAAAATCGGACAGCACTCCGGTTGAAAAGAGATGCAAGACTTGATAAGATGAAAAGAACTTGAAGAGGTGACGCAACACTCCGGTTAAATGGATAAGCAAGAAAAAAACATGATCTTGACAAAACGACGTGATGGGTGAAGAGCACAACATCACAATGCCTCCGAAAGAAAGAATAGAAGATAGATCATTGGAATAACAGAATGGAGAAGGAAATGCCAACTTCTGCCACAAATGAGCTTGGAAAGCAGCCTTCCAAGAAGGTTATAACGGAGTTGTTGGAAAAAAACCCAACAACAAAATGAATAAGCTTGTAGTGGGCTTATGAAAACATCTCAACACTTGAGGTGAAATTCTGCCACTAACGAAAAACAATTGCTTGCTTGAGATCAACGAAGAGATGAAAACTGCTTTCGCCGAGAGGATAGGAGAAAACTTGGATCATTGATAAGCTCCACAATAGCAACAATCTTTAGGGAAGGCTTTTAGGTGAAATATGACACAAGATAACTCCAACAAAGAGATTGATGGATTTAAAATACCTCATTCTTGACAACATATGAATCATGAAACATGGAGGAAATTGTCAAGAGTGACATAACACCATCTCAAAAGATAAGGTAGAAAGGATTGCAATTCGGAATGCAAGATGAAGAATGCTTGAACTCCCCAAATGGTCGGCTAGGCTGGGCGGGAATCTCTCTCTCCCTCACACACATGACAGAAGAGAGAAAAAAAATAAAGAAAGAAAAGGAAAGAAAGAAAAAGGTTAGCGAAGGGACCTGGGCATGGGGATTATTTTGCCGAACTCGCAAAAATGAGCTCGATCCAGGAAAATAAAAGAGGCACGAATGCAAGATTTAAATTCAAACTCATTTGAATTTAATTCAAATGGGTTTGAACTAGGACTTGATAAAAGGAAGGTCCAAAAATGTTCGGATTTTTGGTGGAGCTCCGGAAAATGACGAAAGAATTTATGGACAAAGTTGGAGACCAAGAATTGAGATAACAATGGGATTGGGATATTTGCAAGTGTGTTATGGTGATTTCCGAAATAAAGAAATATTTAACATAGCTCCCTAAATATCGGGAGGGTATGTTATAAAGAGAAGTCACCTTTCCCTCGATTTAAATGGATCGAAGATCCATACAATTTATTTAGTTGAGTTTTAAAAATTAAATGGCATGATGACATGATGACATGATGCAATGCAAAAATAAAAGAGCAAGCACAAAAGAAACACATGGCAAAACTCGGAATAGCTGGAAGTCTTCTGAAGCATCGGTCTCGGGGCGTTACAACACCACTCTCCAAAAGGTAATAGATGGTGTGTTTTTGATAAACTCCCTGCTCTTGTGCTTCAAAAAATAGTCTCCCGAGCACTCAACTCTCTCTCATAGGATTGGATTTGGTGGAAAGATGATTTGAGTGGAAAGCAACTTGGGGAAGGCTAGAGATCAAGATTTATATGGTTGGATTGGAATATCTTGGTCTCGACACATGAGTAGGTGGTTCTCTCTCGGAAAATGAATGCTGGAAGTGTAGGCATGTTCTGATGGCTTTCCTCATGAATGAGGAGAGGGTGGAGGGGTATATATTGCCTCCACACAAAATCTAACTATTACACACAATTTACCAAACTCGGTGGGACCGAATCATAAAACTCGATCGGATCGATTCTGTTCATAATGTGACCGTTAGCCATTTCGGTGGGACCGATATGATCAACTCGGTGGGACCGATGTGCGGTAAAACCTCATCTCGGTTTGATCGATTACACAAACTCGGTGGGACCGATTTGGTAATAAGTAAAACAGAGAGTTTGCAAGCCCATCTCGGTGAGAACGAGATCCCATCGGTGCGATCGAATTGATTAGGGTTTTTGGCAGTGGCTATGTTAAATGAACTCGGTAGCGCTGGATGGATCAAATTGGTGGGGCCGAGTTTGACTTTTGGTTTGGGACATATGTGGATGTGAGAAAGTAGCTGAGGGCTTTGGAGCATATCACTAAGCACTTTGAGCAAGCAAGCCATTAAGCAACATCTCATCCCCTTTTAATAGTATTGGCTTTCCTATGGACTCAATGTGATCTTGGATCATTGAAATAGAAAATGTAGAGTCCCGAGGTTTCAGCTTGAGCCAATCCTTTGTCCTTAGCATCTTTAAGGGGTTCCACATCCTCTTGTCCATGCCACTCCACTATTGGACTTATCTGAAATACACTAGATAAAAGTATTAGTCCAACAAGAGATATGTTGACATTAATTACCAAAATCACCTAGGGAGCACTTGTGCTTTCAAGCTCCCCCTTTTTGGTAATTGATGACAACATACATCAAAGCTTTAGATAAAGATATAGAGAAAGGAAAGTAAAGCTTTGGAAAGACATGTAACATGCATAGGCTCCCCCTACATGTATGCAATCATGTAAATATGGAACATAAGATCATGTGAGTGCATAATCATGATAGAGCAAGAAATGCGTTACATGTATCTTGGCTATATGCATCAGAGCAAATGGCGTGAATATGAGAAACGTACCTTCATGTTCATGAGTCCTTGCAAACAATATGTACATTAACTAGAGATCCTCATGCACATGAGTGTGATGCATATACTTACCTTGTGGTCTTGAGCTAGCTTTGGAAGAGATGAACCTGAGAAAACAAGGTTAGACAACACAGAAACATCTACTGAACAAAGCAAGCAGGAAACCACATAAGTACCAAGATTGGGATGACATGTATAGAGTGAGTACTAGGTGCTCTATTTAAGTGTAGACATGTCCCCAAAGGTAAAGATATGTAATGAATTCGAAGATTTCCTTCCCTTGGATGTCTTGCTCCCCCTGAATCTTATATGGGATATTGGGAGAAGATAGGGAATAGAAAATCAGAGCAAATGAAACACACAAATAACATAAACAACATGAACATGTCTTTCCCCTCTAAAGACATGTGACTTCTCTCCTCTTTGAATACCAAGCATCTGGGGTCTCTGTATGATGTGATTGTTTATCCCTCTTTCCCCCTTTTGATATGATTAAGCTTTGATGTGAGCTCTCTCTCCCCCTTTGACATCAATTTCCAAGAAGGGAACTTCTAGAGTATGAGTCAAAATAGGTTTGGTCCTTGAGTCATAGAGCAAAGTAGCAAGGAATAATAGGGTGCTGGTAGAGGACAAGAATCATCCAGTGGAGCTGGAACAAAATGTGCAGGATGCAAATGAGAAATAGTTTTCTCAGCACTGAAATCAGTTACACCGAGTTGTTCCCTACGGTGGCACCGAATTGGATTGGTTGGACCGAAAGTGACAAGTCAGTGTGTCCGAGTTCAGGCAAAAAGAGTCAGGCCAAAAGCTATCCACATATATATTGACCGATGCCAGGAATGCCCATTTGTTCTTGGCTTTCATGCGCATGAGTTACAGCATGCCATCCGGCAAAAACAAGGAGAATAAGGCATATATCCGCTAGATTTTCTTCAATTTACGGCCAAATGAGATTGCCCGGCTCATACAACATCTACAGAAAGCTACGTTTATCCCTACTAGGGGGGCTAATGTCTATAACCAACATAATCTCTCGAATTTCCTTCAAAAGGAAGTGACAATGGGTTCAGAAACTTGTTCGAAAAGCAGCGGCAAATGATGTTCTTTGACTTTCAGGGCCAAAAAGTCCTGCTTAAGGCTGAATTTGAGGGTAATCTAGGCCTTCTAGTGCAAGCAGGGAGTATTTTTTGGATTTGCACTCTCGCCGCGAGTAGTTTGAGTACTTGTGGGTCCGACAGGGACTCCGAATGACAAAGTTATGACCATTTTAGTGAACACCAGTCCATTCTATGGCAGTCCTTGAAATTACTACATTTTCCCGAGACGCTTTTTGCCTGACCGCCCAGAAATTTCTTTTGTTCTTGGATTTCACGCGCATGAGTTACAACATGCCATCCGGTGAAAACAACGAGAATACGACATATAGCCGCTGGATTTTCTTCAATATACGGCCAAATGAGATTGCCCACCTCATAGAGCATCTGCAGAAAGCTACTTTTGTCCATACCAGGGGGCTAATGTCTATAACCAACATAATTTCTTGAATTTCCTTCAAAAGGAAGTGTCAATGGGTTCAGAAACTTGTCCGAAAAATAGCGGCAAATGATGGTCTTTGACTTTCAGGGCCAAAAAGTCCTGCTTAAGGCCGAATTTGAGGGTACTCCGGGCCTCCGGGCACAAGCGTGGAGTATTTTTTGGATTCGCATGCTCGCGCGAGCAGTTTGAGTGCTTGTGGGTTCGACACGGACTCCGAATGACAAAGTTATGACCGTTTTAGTGAACATCGGTCCATTCTATGGCAGTCCTTGAAAGTACTACATTTTCCCGTGTTTGCCTGACCGCCCCGAAATTTCTTGTCCTCTATAGTGGAGATATTGTTTCCACATATACATTGACCGGTGCCAGGAATGCCCTTTTGTTCTTGGCTTTCATGTGCATGAGTTACAGCATGCCATCCGGCGAAAACAAGGAGAATAAGGCATATAACCACTGGATTTTCTTCAATTTAAGGCCAAATGAGATTGCCCTGCTCATACAACATCTGCAGAAAGCTATGTTTATCCCTATCAGGGGGACTAATGTCTATTACCAACATAATCTCTTGAATTTCCTTCAAAAGGAAGTGACAATGGGTTCAGAAAGTTGATCAAAAAATAACGGCAAATGATGTTCTTTGACTTTCAAGGCCAATAAGTCCTGCTTAAGGCCGAATTTGAGGGTACTGTGGGCCTCCTGGCGCAAGCGAGGAGTATTTTCTAGATTCACACGCTCGCCGCGAGCAGTTTGAGTACTTGTGGGTCCGATAGGGACTCCGAATGACAAAGTTATGACCGTTTTAGTGAACATCAGTTCATTCTATGGCAGTCCTTGAAAGTACTACATTTTCCTGTGACGCTTTTTGCCTGACCGCCCCGAAATTTCTTGTCCTCTATAGTGGAGATATTCTTTCCACATATAGATTGACCGATGCCAGGAATGCCCTTTTGTTCTTGGCTTTCACGCGCATGAGTTACAGCATGCCATCCGGCAAAACCAACGAGAATACGACATATACCCACTGGATTTTCTTCAATTTACGGCCAAATGAGATTGCCGGGCTTATAGAGCATCAGCAGAAAGCTACGTTTGTCCCTACCAGGGGGCTAATGTGTATAACCAACATAATCTCTCAAATTTCCTTCAAAAGGAAGTGCCAATGGGTTCAGAAACAATTTCCTTCAAAAGGAAGTGCCAATGGGTTCAAACAATGGAAGCTAGCTAGGATGTTGGAGATACTGTCTTGGTTTGACAACAAGGACTAACTAGCGGAGATGGTGACATCCATGGCCAAATATCTGGAACAGAGCGAAAAGGCGGCGATACTCCCGAAGGGAGTCGCACGGGACTACGTAGAGCTGCTCCTCTAGGCATGGAGAAAACAGATTCACCGAATCCGATCGTGAGGCAGCGGTGGTGGGAGTATCGATTCAAGATGGAGCATCCACCCGAGATTGAAGGATCGAGCATCTACAGGGTGCCGTTTGTGAGGGTGTCGCGCCGGAGCGAGCCGGTGGAGTCTTCGTCGACTGAACCCAACTGCAAGAGGAGAAAAGCAGTTGGCCTGATGATGCTTCCTCGTTATCCTCTGCCTCACCATTCACATCGTCTCACGCGGTGGTTGTCTGCCGCCGAGGAATAGGAGGCTACTGCCCCCTAACCCAATAGTCGGGCAGGTTGTGAATTGTCAGGAGGAGCTTAGGGTTATCAGTATTTGCAGGTTGTGAATTGTGTTTTGTGTTGTGTATTTTGAGAGTACTTTCAGATATGAATGTCTTTTGAATTTTAGATTTGCAGTATTGAGCATATGAAGTATTTTATGAATTCTAGAGATCTATTTTTAGTACTTAAAAATGTAGTTTCATATAAAAGTGCAGACAATGTGATTCTCAGAGAAGAAACTGTAAGTTTCAGTTTCAGATAAGAAACTGCAAGTTCCAGAGGCAGAGCATTTATACTAACACAGCCTTTTCAAACAGGGATAACATCATGTTGGAAGTTTTAATCATGGTCGAAAATGGAACTACTAGCCAGTTAACATCATACTGATCAACATTCATGCATAGCACATCTTCATATAATGCACAGTTAAAAAGATATGCTATTTTCAAAATGCCCACCCAATGTTGAGTGTCGCAAAATAGAGAAAACAAGGGACAAAGTTTTGGCAACTGTTGGACGTGGTGTGCGCAGATGACAATGGGGACCCACATGTCAAGAATGGAAGAGGCAAAAAATTGGAGATATCTTCACTACATCATGTGGAATCAAACCCGGGCGGAACATCGGTCGGGTATTGTCACTTGGCCGATTGGCTAATTCAGTTGTTTCGGTAGCTATAAGGCACAACATCTACCATTAATGTAGCATGCCTTCCCTGTTTCTGGTGGTTCATTCTTTTCCTCCGCCTTTGTGCGCTCTCCGCGCTGCCGCTGTCTGCCGTTGTGAACATGTTGAACAAATGAGAGGAATCTGGAGAGGACTGTACGCAGAGAGGCGGACAGTCGAGACCCACTAGATCTATGGCCGTACGCAAGCAAGTGTCTCATTGAAAAATACTTCCTCCTAATGCTATACTAACATTGGGGCCCACGGGTTTGTCAACATAGTTAAAACAATTGAGATGCTTCAACGTAGTTACTAAAGGAGATAAATTTACAACAAAGCCGGGGAGCTGGCAGGTATCATTTATTATCAGTGGGCCAGCAAGTATCAGTTGGGTTGTGGGCTTCCCCGTCTAGGCTTTCTTTTTTAATATGCGCAGCCCACGACATGCCAGTTTGTATTTTCTTGAGGGTCGTCATGTATCGACCGGCTTATGGACCTCCCATCCTAGGTTTTATTTTTCCTGAAACATCCGCAACCCAACATATGTATTTTTTGAAGAAAATGCAGAGGTTTGTTCTATTTTTCTATATAAGAATAGGAACGTGAGGTCCAACTTATGTTTCCCTTCCAACTATATTATATATATTTATATTATTTTATATATTATTACATATTATTTTTATTGTCATAATATATTGTGTAGATACTTACATATATAACAAAACAATATCCCACGTCTTATTAACTTATAAAAATAATTTTTTAACAATAAAATCCTGGATTTTGTTACATTAAGGCAATGAAAATCCTGATGATTGTGTACAAAAGCTTGGTAAGATTTAAGGACCAATGTAATAAAACACTTATTATTAAAATATATTTAATACAAAATGCTCAGCCCCTGTTTATTTTTTGATAATATTGTTGCGCCCAACCCAACATTATAATTAGAACCAACCTAGCAAAATCATGTATTTCGAGAAAGTGCAAGTGGGGTGTAATTTTTTAGGAAAAAACAAATGGGCCGCATTGACACTAGGTTATTTGTTCAGCAAGCCCAACAAATTCGTGTATTTCGAGAAAGTGAAAAATGGGTTGTAGTTTTAAAAAAATGGGCGCATGGACGCTACATTATTTGTTCACCCAGCCTAGCAAATGGATTGTGATTCTAAAAAAAGATCAAATGGACTGTAAATTCTGAAAAATGGGTTGAATATGTGCCACATTTTTAGGCAGAAATGTGGGCAAATAGGTCGAAGCCAACGCAAGTCGTTGTCAACTTAGTCAACAAATGATTCTGACATCGATAGCCGTTGGATTTACATCCAACGACCAACATCCATCTTCAATCTCTCGTCTTCTTCCTCCAGCGCTGCCTGGACCACCTGCTCCCGCCTCCTGCTGCTAGTAGCTCTACTTAGCACACTTCGTTGTGAAGTGCTACCCCATCGCCGGCCAGGCCATCCCTCCACCACTCCACACCTCCTGTTCTTCTCCACCGACTGCCAAACATGTTGCACTAGAATCTGTTAACCCTCGTACACCTCTCTGTCTGCGACTCCACTCCCGTGTCTTCCCATCTCCAGCTCATTGTTGTCTGGGGCCTCACCGTCATCCACCACCTTGGATGCTTGGCGCAGCGTGGTCAACACATAAAAAAATACTCCTCCTGCTAGCTGGGACCCACCATGGTGGGAAGCTGACTTGTGGTCCTACTAACTTGACCCGGACGGAGGGCTTTGTCAACTTAGTCAATATGGACGATTCTAGCTCCAGTGACCGTATGATGTCGATCCAATGGCCGTAGTGCTTCTTCAAACACTGGTCTTCTTGCTCCAGCCGCCCAAACCAGCGCCGATCTTGCCACCTGCTCCTGCCTCCCGTGGCCGGCTCTGCTGCCGCGCAGGCTTCACCGCCCCACTCTACTCCAACCTCTGGCCAGGCCATCCCTCTATTCACCCACAACCCCTATTATTCTGCGGCGACGACAGCCTCACACCGCAACAGAACCAGACAACCCTCATACTCCTCTCCGCGTGGGCATCCACTGTTGCGTCTTCCATGGCTCCGCGTCGTCCCATTCCTAGGCCTCACCGTCATCCACTGCCTTGTGCTCTCGGCACTGCGTGTTCAATGTGGTCAAGGAACGACTTCCATCGAAAGAGTACTGTACGTGGAGAGGCCGACAGATGGGTCCATGGCTGCAGCAACGAAGTGCAACCTTATTACGCGTAAAAAAATTATTGCTCCACCTGACAGCAGGGACCCACCGGAAGGGCCTCTTTATTTCACAAAAAAATGTTCCCCTACTGACAGCTTGGACCCACCAGTTGTATCTTCACATGCAAGTAAGTGCCTCCTTACTACGCACAAAAAAATGAATACTCCCCCTGCTAGCTGGGACCCACCATAGTGGGAGGCTGACTTGTGGGCCTACTAAGTTGACGCAGACGAATGGCTGTCAACTTAGTCAATATGAATGATTCTAGCTCCAATGACCGTAGTATGTCCTTCCAATAGCCGTAGAGCTTCTTCAACTTCTGGTCTTCTTACTACAGCCGCCCAAATGGGCGCTGGTCGTGCCGCCTGCTCCTGCCTCCAGTGGCCGGCTCTGCTGCCACGTAGGCCTGACCGTCTCACCCTACTCCAACCTTTGGGCAGGCCATCCCTCTACTCACCCCACAACCCCTGTTATTCTGTGGCAACAACAGCCTCACACCGCAGCCGAACCCGTCAACCCTCGTACTCCTCTTCGCGTGGGCATCCACAGCCGCGTCTTTCGCGGCTCCGCGTCGTCCCCTTTCTAGGCCTCGCCGTCGTCCACCACTTTGGTGCTCTCGGCGCGGCGTGGTCAATGTGGTCAAGGAACGACTTCCATCAGAAGAGTACTGTACGTGGAGAGGCTGACAGCTGGGTCCACGGCCGCAACAAGGAAGTGCAACCTTATTACAAGTAAAAGAATTATTCCTCCACCTGACAGGGGGGACCCACCGGACAGGCCACCATATTTCGTGAAAAAAATGTTTCCCCCCTGACTGCTGGGACCCACCATCTACATCTTCGCACGCAAGGAAGTGTGGCCATATTACGGGAAAAAATGATTCTCCTCCTAACAGCTCGGACCCACCAGAAATAACTTCGCATCCAAGGAAGTACCTTCTTATCCTCCCTGACAGTCGGGACCCACCTGGTCGAAGCATACGTAGCATTGTCATTCTGGTCGCAAACGTGTACGTACATACTGGTCGATCGGCCTGTTTGTAGGCTGCAGCGATGAACCGTGGCCTAGTAAGGAAGGGCATGTGTCGTAGTAGAGGCGCGGACCTAGCATGTCACGCAGTCCCGTCAATATTGTGTACACATATGTATAGCCAGGGTGCAAGAAAGTAAATACAACCACGTAAGTATATATGGGCGGGGTCTTGAATGCCTACTCGCTCATACGTACGGCCGCGACTCATGTACATGGAGAGGCAGCGGAGAGCAGCGGTGGTGTCCTGCTCATCAGCAGCCAACCAACTGGGTCGGAACAAAGAAATTGTGTCGTCGTGTTCATCGGGAGGCAAAGGAATGTGTCGCGTTCATCAGTAGCCCACCGGCTTGGACACAATAGCCGAAACGAGGCCTAGTGTCCCACAGAACGAAGGAAATGGCCTTCTGTTCGACCGCCTATGGTCGAAACGGGATCCTGCTCACCGAGAGGGGTCTGGCGTACCGCCAAACGGAGTAAACGGACTTCTCTTTGACGTCCTACGGTTGAAATGGGATCTTGTTAATCGGGAGGGGTGTGGCGTACCGCAAAACGGAGGAAACAAACTTCTCTTCGACCTCCTGCGGTTGAAACGGGGGTCATGTTCGTCTGGAGGGGTGTGGCGTATCGAAAATGGGACTCCACAGGCTACTATTCATCCACCATCTACTGCCTCGCTCCAGCCTCCACGGGCTACTGTTCATCCACCGTCGACCTCCTCCAGCCTCCACGTGCGACTGTTCATCCACGACGTCCCCCTCCTACCTCCACCAACTATTGTTCATCATGGGCTCCTGTTCATCCAGCCTCCACCCGCTACTATTCAACTACCCCTCCACGGGCTATTGTTCATCCAGCCTCCACTGGCTACTGTTCAACCACCCCTCCATGGGCTATTGTTCATCCAGCCCTCCACCGGCTACTGTTCAACCATCCCTCCATTGGGTCCTGTTCATCCACCCACAACCGACTCGATCGGGGTCATGTTCATCTAGCGGCAACGGCCTCTACCCCCACGGGGTCCTGTTCATCCAACCCCCACTGGGAACTGTTCATCCAACCCCCAACAATGCTCATTGTTCATCAAGGGGCAGCAGGTTCGATCGGCTTCAGTGAGCAATAGTAGCAAAGGAATCACTCAATAGGGTTCAGTTAACAGCCAGGGAACAATCGATCGCTCGGGTTCAGTAACGCGTAGCCAGTGCAATCACTCGGGTTCAGTAGGCGAACGCCTCGCTAGGGTTCAGTTAGAGCCCAACGCCTCCCCCCATGCACGTACGTGTATGAGAGAAACGCGCAATCCCTGCGTGCATCGCTCAGCCCCAGCCACTCACCGTAACCGGGAACTCCCCGACATTTTCCTCGCCCTCGCTTCTACCACGTGTTTTTCCATCATGGACGGCCCAAAGAATGCCATGCAGCTGCATCTCCGGCCCGCCCAGGATGAAAAGCCCATTTTCTTTCATGATTTTTTGTCATAGAAGTAGGAGCCCACCACATCTATGATGATACCAGGTTTTGTCACAATTATCGTCATAGAAGTGTCATAGGCATGATAGAAAAACATTCGTTCAGCCCAAAACGTCACGATGTGTCTTTTTTTGTAGTGCATGTGTGGTTCTCACATATGATCAAGAGCCCTTGTCGAGAAAGCTTTCCGGCAAGGTTTTTATTGGCCCACTGCCCTCTAGGATGCAACTGAGCTAGTAACAAGATGTGATGTATGCCAGTTCCATTCAAAAAGTATACACCAACTAGCACAAGCCCTCCAAATAATCCCTCTCTCCTGGCCCTTTTCGGTATGGGGGCTTGATATCCTGGGGCCCTTTCCCTGTGCTAACGGGGGCTCTGAGTTCTTGCACATTGCCATTGACAAGTTCACAAAGTGGCCTGAAGTAGAGCTAGTGAGAAAGGTGACTGCACAGTCGGCCGTCAAGTTCCTCAAAGGACTAGTTTGTTTGGGGTTCCAAATAGAATCATCACCAATAACGGCACACATTTCACGAGTTGTGCCTTCATTCAATGTATCCAGAGCCTCGGAAGCAAGGTTTGTTTTGCCTCTATTGCTCATCCTAGAATTAATGGGCAAGCAGAAAGCACAAATGCAGAAGTGTTGCGCGGTCTCAAGACAAGAACTTTTGATAAGCCGCACAAGTGTGGAAGGCACTGGGTTGATGAGTTGCCGGTGATTCTTTGGTTAGTTAGGACGACAACCAAATCGAGCTACTGGTCAGACACCAATCTCTCTAGTTTATGGAGCAGAAGTGGTGCTCCCCACGGAACTCACACACGGGTCAGCTTAGGTACTCACCTATGATGCGGTAGAGCAAGAGCAGTTACGGCAAGATGATGATGTGGTCCTCGAGGAAGATCGTCTCTGGGCGGCTGTGAGAGTTGCGTGCTACCAGCAAGCCTTGTGCTGCTATCATAGCCGCAAGGTTCATGCCTAGAGCATTGAGGAAGGCGACCTTGTTCTCCGGCGCGTGCAATCCTCCAAGGGATCGAACAAGTTGACGCCAAAGTGGGAAGCCCTTATCAGGTAGTACGAGTCACCGGTCCTTGCGCAATCCGTATGGAGACCGAAGATGGCATATGTGTGCAAAACTCCTGGAATATCAAGAATCTTTGCAAGTTCTACCCATAGGCAACCCCTTTTGTACAATCTTTGTCCCCAAGACATGTAACCCTTTGTACAAAGCCAAGCGCAGACCCTGTGCATATGTGAATAAAGCTAAGTATTTTGTAAACTCTCCATGCATGTTTACTTATGTATTAATGCACGTAGTGTTGCAGTTACATTTTATGCTTAATGAAATGGCTAACACACCACCAAGGTCTTCGTGCCCCTCTTTTCTCTTCTTCCTTTTTCTCAAGACAGAAGGATCCCTCGCATGCCTGTTTCCTGAGGGGGGTGAGGATGGAGGGTGGAGTACAACAAAGAAAGATAAATTGAATAATGTTGGCATTGCGACAAGAAGTACAACGAAAAAAGATAAGTTGAAAACAATACAACTAATATTTCATTGTTTAGATCTTGGAGGTTCCCCTTGCGTGGTTCTGTATTTGTACGAAAAAACTTCATGTGAAAAAATCTTTCGTGTTTGTTTCAGACTCTAGCTTTGGCTCAAGTTTGCTCGACAAAGTCCATGCAGCTGCGATTGAGACCGACAAGTTGCCTTGCTGGTGGTCGCACTCCCAGTAGGCTGCTAAAGACCAACTCTTCAAACCGCACGCGGCAAGAGCGCGCCCCAGCAAGCTTCCAAATAGCATAGGGTGCCAAATTAAAAAAATTATGAAGATAGAAACAAGCAAGGAGAATAGTACAAATTTATTTGAGCACATCGAATGTTATACATTTATTGAAATACGAAAAGTGCTCGATAATGTCTTTCTTGGCCCTTTCCTCGCAGGGTTTGCATCAAGTGCAAGGAGGGCAAAAGGGGCGCCTAGGTGAAGCGCTCCTGGCAGACCATTCTTTCGGTGTCCAGCTGCGGAAGATGGTGTTGTCGCTGGTCAGCTAGAGATGATGGTGCTGCCATCATTCAGCAAGACTACGAGTCATCGTCTCCGGACTTGACGCTCGGGGACTTTTCGTCGTCGTCTTCCACCATCGTCCTCCTCAAGCGCCCGCTGTTGCTCGAGCTCTCCAGGCAGCACTCCATGCGAGCGCCTGAAGCCCCGAAGAACTTCACGGAGAGCGTATCAGACTCCACCAACTTGAAGTGAAGGAGGTGCCCCTCTGCCAAATAGCGGGCACAAGCAAAGGATTCCCACCCACGCGTAAGGTACATGATGCTATTCATGGGGAACTCGGCGTTCACCCACACGGTGCCATTGAGGCAGCCGTTCACGTGCAGCCACATGTCGAGCAGTTGGTTGGCCTCCATTATCATGGCGAATGGACAAGGGAGCCATACACAACTTAGCGGTGGGTCACACAGCTCCACCACAAACTCAAGTGCCATGTTCCCCGCATGGCCTTCTGTAGGCGGTGAAGCAGCTAGAGGTGGAATTATTGGCACCCCGCTCTGGCCTCCCTGGCCACGAATGTTGTGTCGGCCACGACCTCGTCCCGTGGCCCCACCCCACGCACTGGAGCCCAGCTTTGTAGGCACGGCCGAAGCAAGGTATGATGTTGAGGAGAAGCTCTCGCTGCAACGACGGAAGCACGGGCCCGACCCTCCCTCTTGCCATGGTGGTGGCAGTTGCAGAAAGAATGGAGAAGGTGGGTGGATGAGCATCGCCTCCGGAACTTTCCCTCTGTATAGGGAGAGGCCTGGGGGGTAGCTCTCCACTATCCTAGGGGAACCGCCCCACTTCACCAATCCCACGCCATGCATTCATGGCGAGCCATTGCTCCATCAGCCGCCCAGTCTCGCCAATCCAGCGTTCTGGCTCCCCTGTTCAAAGCATTACCTCCATGACCGCCCCTCTGCGATAATCCCATGCCGTGCGCCTAATCTGCATCGTGGGAGGTCTGCGGTAAAAAGCGGGGGAGTGATGAGAAAGATAGTAGTTACCCCAAGCCACATGTGATCGTGGGCCTGCTCGGGCTAAACCTGGTGGCGACCCACATACATATGCGACCCTGGTTTCTGACATGGGCATTGGACGCCGCTCGGACGATAAGGAAACAAGAGGAAAGCTGGGGGGTGGCCCAAGTTCAGATTAATGAAGAAGCAAAGGAGATCTCAAAGGCGCAGGTATCATTTCTGACAGATTTTACACTGCTTGTCTGTGCATTGTTTGGGTCTAGCCCAACGATGTCCGGCGGCACGTGTGACCTAGCCCTAGGGGCTCTTGTTGGTCTATTAAACATGGTTGTTTAGTACCCTGACCTATGCACAGACACGAAACGGCTCCTCCACCAAGTTGAAGTCTTAGTAAAGATTTCCGGATCAAAGAAAAGAGCTCTTGAGAGATCAAGGAGCGCATTAAGAAGACCAAGATAAGCTATGAGATGAAGCACTAGAAGTAACCCCTGCCAGCAAGGCCGAGCCGGCAAGGCGAAGACCCGGCAAGGCGAAGACCCGGCAAGGCGCCAAACCCGGCAAGACTCCGCCAAACACCAGTGTTCCACCTCACCAAGCAGGTAGTCACCCATCGATGAGGTGTCGAGGCCGCTGATGGTCAGCTGGGATTTATCGAGCACGTGGCAGCTTGGTGGAGGGAAGATTGCCTTTATCAACACCTGTCCAAATGGTGTGTCAAGATAATAGAGAGGTAGTTGGGCAAGAGGTGCAGCGGCCTTGCAGGGGTGATGCAGAGCATCCTACGATCATCCCCATGTACACTACGTCTATTCTCCAAGCCCCAAGAGGACATAAGACGAGACCTCAACTATATGCCATTGGACACAAGGTGAACTCGCTCCTCTCAGAGCCTTCACTTCGCACACATGAGACATGGCTACTACCTCAAACATATATGCTATGCATGACCAGGAACCAAGAGGAAGGCCATGGAACAACTAGGAGCATGGACAAGATGGCGAGGACACCAAGTACGAGGAACAAGAAGAAGAGCTGCCAATGAAGCTCCAGCCACCGAACGACCGGTTGGGACCGGATGACCGGCACCTGAAGCCCCAACCTACCCAAGTCCTGGCCAATGCAAGCTACAGCAAGCGGACTCCACTGGACAACCGACCACACCTCCCAGCGAGCAAATGTACGGCATCCACCGGACGACCGGCACAATCACACCCGAGCCGAATAAGCGGAAGTCCGGCGACAACCGAACGTCCGGACGCCCGTGAGCCACTGGATGACCGGTACCCACCGGACATCTGGTACCCGTCTGCGCATAGTGTTGTGGGCCAAGGCCCATGTACCCCTTCACTTCTCCCCTAGTTGCACTATGACTATAAATAGGACACCTCCTCCTCCTAGTTAGGGTTAGCATTGGTTTTAGCTAATTTGTGAGATAGAGCTTTGTTCATCCATCCGAATCTACTCCGCCAAGAGAGATCGTCCCCTCTTCGGAGAAGATCAACTTTGGATTCAAGACCCCTTCATCAGAAGACCCCTCAAGACCTCCTCTTGGATATGAACTAGTTGCCACTTGTATCGTCCCTTGTTGATCGTGGATCGTGTATCTCTTTGTGTTTCGAGGATCTAGCATATGCGTGACCGAATCTTGTTGGTTGAGTGATTTCTCTTGTGCGTTTCTCCTCGTGTTCTTCATAGGATCCCCTCCAATCGTGAAAGATCAGGCACCTAGAGTTCTAACCTAGATCATCTTGGATCGAAGCAAGTTTGATCATGAATTTGGAGCCCCTACCCCTCTTTTTCTAGCCTAATTTTGTTGTGTTCTTCCCCAATTTCGAAAATCCCCACCAAAAATAGCCCCAATTTTTTTTTGATTTGTTGGTTTGGTGATGTTTTGTTGATTTTGATCCATGGATTTGCTTGGTTTCAAGTGGATCTAGCATCTCCCCGAGTTTCTCCATCTTCCAACCACGAAATTTGCTCAATTTTGACCCCAAAATCCCCAAATTCCGCCCAGAATCGCGTCCCGGAGCTCAAATCACGCGCTGATCCCGACCCACCGGACGTCCGGCCTTTATGGATAACCGGAACCCCTAACCCGAACAGAAACAACGGATTTTCGAGCCCCACCGGACGTCCGATGACCGGACATCCGACCACTAGCGGACATCCCACACCTGTAGATATCAACTTTGGATGATTTTTGTTTCGGCCATAACTAATTCATCTGAACTCTGATTTTGACGTTATTTAGCTCATTTTGAAGCTCTTGACATGCCCCATCCCACAATAATACTTCCAACATCATTTGACTCCATCAAATTTTTGGAACTTTGGCATCTTTGCCTAGGGCCTTCACCACATCATCTGCATTACCACCACCGACTTCCGCAACCTAACCCATTTTGTTCTCCATACATTAGTGGTTGCTTGAGTAGTGATTATAGTGTAAGGTGTTTCAACTACTTTGGGACGGTTGCTTCTTCATCAACCACCACCTCCACTTCTGCATAACCTTGCCCACCATACACTTCTGACAACCCAATTTAGCCCAATTTTGTTTGAGCTTGTTTGAGTTGTGGCTTGTGTCTCCTAAGGTGTTTTGGCTACTTAGGGGTGACAACTTCAACTCCAACATGTGTATAGCCCATCATTCCGCTTCCGCATTGCCAAGTGCAAAACCACCACCGCTTTTCGCTACCAGCATTTAACATTTGACATTTGAGATTCTAAGTCGTGGTTTTTCTGTTTCCTAGGGTGTTTCGGCTAACTAGGAATGGGTGGACATCGGCAACACCGCCTCTCATCATCGCCAAGGACGGTAACCATGACGACACCATTGTATATTCCCCTTGCCATTGCATTGATAACCCCTAGCCCATTTTGCATCACTTGCCTATCGAGACTAGCCATTGAGTATTGCCAGCAATGTTACTTGTGCACACTAGTGATCTACACCTCCCATTGCATGCAAACCATATCATATTGGTATCATTGTATCATCTCTTGTGTCACAAGATTGTTCCCGCATATACACAATTGATATCTTCATTTGTACATTTCGTATCGTGGCCATACAAAAAAATAAGCTATTAAGCAAAGAAAAAAGTGAGCAAAGAAGCTTGTAAGCAATAGCCATAGCATCATACCACATTGCATATAAGATTGTTATACCTGATCATCTTGGATCATCTTGTGAGAAACACCGGGAACCATATATACATAGCATACTTGGGATTGAAGTCGTTTCATTTTTTGTCTCCTATAGGTTGTGCACAAGTGTCGTATCCGCCTATTGGGCAATCGTGCCGGCATCTCTCTAGAATTGTGCAACAAGAGCATTTTCCGTGGATTCCACATTTTGAGCTCATTACTCAGTTGCACAACACCATTTATCTATCCACGTGTGTGTTTCTGTGTGCCACATATTGCTATTGATCTGCTTGTTTTACTTGCAAATTTGTGAATCTCTTTCAACATTATTCTTGCTAACATTTTGCAGCAAATTTTTGTGCCACTGTCCTCAACGAGCTCCACCAAAAGCCTTATTTGTGTAGGTGAGAGTTGACAAGAATCAGTACAAATTGTGCTATTTCCTTGCTATATAATTGAGTGATCATTGATCCATTCTCAACATTGGTCAAGGTACATTTGGTATAGTTCTCTCCTTTCTTCTACTCATATTTGCTCGAGTCTTGTGATGGATAGGACAGGCATTTCATCTCCGGTCTTCCACGACAACAATGACGGCGCGAACAACTACATCACCAAAGCCTCCATCTTCGATCTACAACAACAAATGCAAGGAGCACATTCTACCTTGCGAGAGCACATCGAGAACCTCTCCATCGACATTCATCACTCCGAAGCAAGGACAAGGGACTACATCAACAACAAGCTCTCCACACACAAGGAGGAGCAAGATGCAAGGATGGAGGAGATTCGAACCTTGTTGGTCAACAGTTCTTCCCCTTCATCATCTTCAAGGCGGCGGTGAGAAAATAGATCATCTTCGGAGCGCCCAAGCGATGCAAGCGCAATTCGTCCTCATCCACATCTCCATGGCGATTATCCTATTCAACATCGTCATGAAGGGTAAGTCATCTCCAAGCAACATGTGCACGACGATGACGATTGACATCTACTACGAGCTCAAGCACAACAACAACATCATCATCATGAAGATGCTCCACATGCGCAAATGTACAAGTCTGAACAAGCTGTATTACACACCAAGGCCAAGCTTCAAGATCACAAGAGAAGACCGCGAGACAAGCACCACCAAGAGGAAGCTACGGCTACCACCACCACTTCAGCATCTTCGCCAAGTGTTATCAAGGCATCTTCGCCTTTGGACATATGGCATCTTTGCCTACTTCCCACGGGTACGCTTACATTGACTTCATCAAGTCCAAGGTGACCACCTACGAGCGAGGGCGACACTTCCATCTTCGGAAGCCCCTCAAGGAAGATGACCGAGCATGGGAAATTCCCTTCGGTCATGGAGACGAGCTACGAGGTGCCACATCATATGGGCCTCCAACACCAAGACGGTGACAAGAAGGTCGAGCTAGGGCCATCCCCTTCGACCACGGCGACGAGCATGAACCTCTTCAACAACATGAAGACGGCGCCCCAACGGTACTCCTACTTTGAGTCAAGCTATGAGACCGCACATGAGACTTTATCTTCTGTGTCGGAGCAGAGTGATGTTTTGCCACATCCCACGGCACTCATCTTCGGATCGTTATGGATGAGGAGGTTCAGCATGGGACTATCCCTTCAACCACAGCGGCGATAGGAGTTTTGTTTGGAGACATTTGCACCTACATCTCTCCGACTCCCAAATATCATGAGATGCCCCATTTGTCATGTGAGGAGAGGCACCAACCCATGAGTGAGATGAGTGACTCCACCATATGTGACATTGAGAGCATTTCCTATGAGAGGATGAGTGTGAACACCACTAGCCCCACACATTAGAGCATGCCACACGTCCTATGCGAGGTTGAGAGCCATTTGAGTGACTCCACCAACCATATGAGTGAGAGCATCTTACCGGGAGTGAGTGAGCCACAACACTTAGTGAGTGAGGTAGTTGAGACGGCATGTGAGGCCACTATGATTTCAAACGACTTACCCTCTACTCCTAGTGTGTTTTCCTTTTTGGTGTTAGATCTCCAACAAGATGAAGCGCCAATCCTCGCCGAGTCCATACCTCTAATGGGCAAACCGATGACCATGATGGATGATATTGCACCACCCACATGGTTCCATCAAGATGAAGATGATAACGAGTGGATCTTCGACACCTAACCAGAACACATGAGTGACGCTCCAAAGGTAACATAGGTGATGGTGCTTCTCTAATCCCACTAGTGGACTCTCTTGACATCGATTGCTCCCATGATGTTGCTCACCCTATGGATTTATCGCATACTATATCTTGTTTCGATATGCCACCCATTTATGATGATTATGATGATGAGCATGTTGAATTTCTTATTTGTGATGCTACGCTCCATAGGATACCATGTGAAAGTTCTACTGGTCACTTCACATTTGACAATCCTTTGAACTTGTCATATGCTATGAGTGAGATCTCCCATATTGCATCATTACAATCTCAACATAGTAACTATGCATGCCCCATTAAAATAAATCCTATTTGCACTTATGGCATAGATGACGAGATGATGGTCATTGGCTTTTTTTTCATGTGATGATATTGCCATGCTTCCTTTACAAAATTTGCGCAATTCATCTACTATGCCATGCCATGATCACATTGTTCCAAATATGCTTTATTTTGGATGTTGTCAATATTCTCTATGTGATGTTTCCACTAATGCTCATGAGGGTACCCCCATAGTCTCCTCATACATAATAGGATATCGTGACGCATTCCATAACTTGCATAATTACCATGATTGCATGCACCATATGCATTAAAATGCCCTACATATTTCTCATGATGCATTACATGCTTTGAGTCTCCATTATGCTATACATAACAACAAACCTATCATGATGGATGACATGTTTGTTTATCACGCATCTCATTTATTTGAGCATTGGATATTTTGTGCTAACCAACACATGCGCGTGCGCATCATGATGGATGATGTGCACATATACCACGCACACACAATTTTCCCTTTGTCTTTGTTTTGTGTAGGTACTCACGTATACTCGTCAACCTCTCAATCCCAAGAGTTGACGAAACGAGCTCTTGAGAGCAACGACGATTTGGGATCCCATGGACTATCCTTACCACCGTTCCCTTCGCGCAAGGACTACACGCATCTCTTTTACTTGTCACTGACATGGCTATGGGCTATATACCACGTGGCACCTTATGCTCATTTTCCCGTGTTCAATTTGCATGTTATCCTTGCTTATATGCCTTTGTCATGCAATTGTGACCCTTGTTTGGATTTACCCATGATTCGCCATTATACTACTTGTATGTGTATTTGCATGCTTGGTGGAGATCCTTGTTGTTATTGCCATATTATATACATGATTTATGCTATTGATGCTTGTTGTGTTGGGAGAGTCATGAGGTGCCAATGCTATTTACATACGGCCTCTCGCCAATACATTGATGATACTTTCCTCATATCTTGCTTTCATGCTTATGATATGCCATGTGAATTATTCATGCACACTATTTGCACACATGCATGCTTGCCATGATTCCTTCTAGTACGTTGCCTCTTCGTGCTACTAGCTGGCTTGACTTGATCACTATGATTACTTGTTTGGTTGCATCACCCATGTTCCATTCTTACTCGCTTTCTTAGGTTGATGACATATATATTCATGCCTCTCACTTGCTTTGTCTTGATCATTCTCTCTTGTCTCCATTAGTAGCATCTCTCTTATCCCCTTGTATTGAGTGCCAACTTGGTATGCTTATTGATCGTGGAGACTTGGACATATTACTTGTGATGCATGCTTGTTTGTTCGAGCCTAATGCCTTTGGTTGTTATCGCATCATATGCTTACATACCATGCCAAATTCCCTTGTCCTTTCCTATGATGAGCATGATGCATACACTTGTTGGGTATCTTACCACGTGAATGATAGGCTTTGAATTTCCGCTAACCTCATTTGTTTTTTCGAGTGTTTGTCATGTTCTTTCGTTTTGAAGGATTCACAAGGCATTATCGTCATGAGACGTATTGGGTATGTGAAGGCATACATGATGTGCAAATCCAACATCTTCGGGAACATTCATGAGGTGAACTCCTTCCCTTTGAGCCATCCTCCAGTACACATATTGGATGGGTCACTATTTCATTGTTGTTTCCTTCTTGTTGTCTACATGATACATCTTGCGAACAGAGTAGAGACATTGGAGATTGGCTCTATGGACCTTCACATTGAGGAGTGCCCGCACTTATTGGAGGCACCTTCGGAACTCCACTCATGCCACGACATCAAAGTTTGGTACATGAACACTCCTTTGACTTTCTGTACCACAACATCCATATTTGTTGATTGTGCTACCACGTGTCATGCTCGATGGACATATCATACTCACCACAAGTTTGCACCCTATGCATGGATGGACTCACATTATGATTGCCTTGTTGCATCTTGTATTCCCATGTCATCCATGATATATGAGCTTGTACATTTCTTTAGCAAATTTGTTGTGATCTTTCTTGATGGCATATTCATACATCATGATCATATTGTCCACCATCAATTGCATGATAACATACACATATTGAGCATCCATTGCCATATTCATGCTATTGATAAACCGTCTCTCTATGACATCATTTTGCACAATGGTAGAATGTGTCGCTTTGTGCACCATGCTAATTACCCCATGAATGCTTTGCATATCATTCTATATCATCTTGATAAGCTTCATGCACTTTGTCACGAACAATCTTGCCGCACGGACTCATTCTTACATGATGGCCACTCCATCTACGCTAACCATTGTATTTCCGAGTGTCACTTGTGTTTGCTCCTTTTGCATGTCTATCATTTCGGAGACACCTTGGAGTACTTGGATTAATCCATGTTTTCAACTCCGTCCAACTACAAGTCCGTCCATGACAACCATTTCCATGGTGATGAGGATCACGATTCGAGGCTCTCCCAAGGGGGAGGAGATTATGCGGAGCATCCTACGATCATCCCCATGTACACTACATCTACTCTCCAAGCCCCAAGAGGACATAACATGAGACCTCAACTATATGCCATTGGACACAAGGTGAACTCGCTCCTCTCCGAACCTTCACTTTCCACATGTGAGACATGGCTAATACCTCAAACATGTGTGCTATGCATGACTAGAAACAAAGAGGAAGGAACTGGGACAGCTAGGAGCATTGGACAAGACGGCGAGGACACCAAGTATGAGGAACAAGAAGAAGAGCTGCCAATGAAGCTCCAGCCACCGAACGACCGGTCGGGACCGGACGACCGGCACCTGAAGCCCCAGCCTACCCAAGCCCTGGCCAACATAAGCTACAACGAGCAGATGTCTGACCTCCATCGGGCGACCGGCCACACCTCCCAGCGAGCGGACGTCCGACCTCCATCGGATGACCGGCACCATCACACTCGAGCCGAATTAGCGGAAGTCCGGCGACTACCGGACATCCGGATGCCCGTGAGCCACTTGACTACCGGTACCCACCGGATGTCCGGTACCTGTCTACACACATTGTTGTGGGCTAAGGCCCATGTACCCCTTCACTTTGCCCCCAATTGCACTATGACTATAAATATGACACCTCCTCCACCTAGTTACGGTTAGCATGGGTTTTAGCTCATTTGTGAGATAGACCTTTGCTCATCCACCTGGATCTACTCCACCGAGAGAGACCGTCCCCTCTTCGAAGAAGATCCACTTTGTATTCAAGACCCCTTCATGGGAAGACCCCTCAAGACCTCCTCTTGGAGATGAACTAGTTGCCACTGGTATTACCCCTTGTTGATTGTGGATCATGTATCTCTTTGTGCTTCGAGGATCTAGCATATGTGTGACCGAATCTTGTTGGTTGAGTGATTTCTCTCGTCTTTTATCCTCGTGTTTCATGTTCTTCATAGGATCCCCTCCAATTGTGAAAGATCGGGCACCTAGGGTTCTACCCTACATCACGGGGCCCCTCCTCCTCACGACACCTAGCACACATTTAATGCTTTTTGTCCTAACTAGCAGACTTAGGTATGATAGCATTGTTGCTACCTAATCATCATGTATTGACCCTTTTACAAATGTGGTAAACGCTTTAGCTATAAAAGGAGGGCCAAGGCAACCTTTACAAGGATTCGAACCCATTCAAACCCCACGCACACATGCACGCGTAGCTGCTCCCTCTATGTGCCTTGTCAAGGAAGAGCGCCCTTGTATTTGTGCTACTAGCCTGCTACCCACACCCAATACACAAAAGCAAGAGTAGGGTTTTATGCTTCTCGGTAGCCCGAACCTGGGTAAAGATTGTGGCGCCTTTTGTTGTTCTTGCTCTTTGTGTTGAGTGTGCTCCCCTCGCCGACTCACAAAGGGGCCTAGCCACCCCATAGATCATCGTTCCACACCGACACCATGTTGCTCGCCATAGGATTTTTGCGTTGTTGTGGCGGTGCTTTTCTACCGCTCGCCACTGCTATTGTTGCTCCCAACATGATGGAGTTGCAGCATATTGCACCTAGATCATATCATCAGATTGCATTTGATACATAAATTTTGGTTTGAACCTTGATCCACATACACGCACCACATTACAATGATTTCATATTAATGAAAAGTAGTAGTTATAAAATATAACAAGTGTGTTATAATAATTAATAAGCATACATATGTTCGCTCACCACATAATTAATGGTTTGATGAGTTTTTTTGGAGTGAAATGAGTGTTGGCCATGTTCAACACACAGACCATTAGTAGAAGCCGCACATACTACATGAATTAGTACTTCACGCAACAGGCCACTTGCTCTAGAATTGGAGATTTCGTCTCTCGAAGATCCAATTGCACAACCTCAGCGGGCATGGGTATGGTGGTTGGACTCATACCCCGCCCGATCCTCAGCCTCTCATCTAGGGTCGCCTCCACAAGGATGCACATAGTTGGGTCAGTGAACTGCCTCTTTGCAATCTTCTGAATCGCTGGGAAAGGACAATGGGCCATTGGAACACTTTTGACCCAAGCTAACATCGCCTCCTTGAGGCGCTCTGCACGATACTTTTCTCGTGTCCATAGATAGTGCTTCTCCATGTCCGCCGCAAAGACCCCCTCCCACAAATTTTCTGGCGGTCCCATATGTTATTTTTAGCAGACAATAACATTCAAAATATATACATATAGAAAACATCACAAGGTTAATATATAAACATATGTCACTCGTACATATAAAGTAGAGATCACAAGGTAACAATCATTGTGTCATGACATAGTTTAATATTTTTCACAGCTTACTAGACTAGAAAGGAGCATGTATATCGCCATGTTGATGTTTCATTCTCACGTCTCGTTCTTCTTGACTCTCTACCCTATAGTAGAACATCCCCTCATCCCCACTACATGGCGATTGATGATATTCGTCAGCACTCTCTGAAGGCGCTCATGCTCTGTCCAGAAGTGAGCTAGCTTAACTTCCTTCTCATTCTCTTCGGACCATTTCTACAACATTGAATCACTTCTTAATAGTTGTCCTATGCGCACAAAGTCATCCATCAAGACCATGGGATGGTAACCAGACATGTGCATGGTTTTGCCTTTCGGTTATTGCCGACAACAAAAGCTATTGTTAAATTTGTACTGCGAATGTGGCATGTTCTCATGGTCAGACTTATGACATATAAGAAGAGCAGCATTGAGAACTTTCTTCAGACCGGTCCATGGCTTCTTAGGGTCTCTCCTGGAATCAAAGAAATAAGCTCGGCCATCCCGGGGCTTCAGTGTGATGACGATCCAGTGTTCATTGCTACGCAAAACAATTGAACAACACAACATTAATGAGATTGACATCAAAGTACCTAGGTGTATAGTGCAAGCAAAAAGAAAGGAACTTACATTTCGAGGTAACTTTCGAAGTAAGACACGATAATGTTGTGCTTGGTCCAAGGACTACAAATAATTGTCTTGTGGAGGCAATTCGTCGTGAGACGGTGGCCTTTATCAGAATAAACATTGGCCCAATGCATGATGTATGGATCAAGGAAGCCAACTTCCTCATTCTAGAGTAATGGATTTGTAGCATGCCAGAGCAACCTAAGCCTCATTAAAGATGGCCTGACTATGTCCACATAGAAAATATTGTCATTGACTGCACTCTCAAACTCGAGATATATTTTATCAGTAGGGTATCCGTCAACAAATCCAAGGCCCTCAATAAAATTGTTGGTGTAATACATCTCACCCTTTCCTGACCTAGCTACTACGTCTTTGTGTAGAAGCCGAATTTCAATGCTTAGTGCACTCAACTTGAGTTGTGGCAACATCAATTATCGGGCTTAAACATTTGCATGAAGCACCGACTAACATTCACCACATATTCTCCTGGTGTCTTACTGGTGATAGGTTCATCCGCTGATTTCTTATTTCGCTTTCTGCCCTTTTTATGCTGAGCTGAGGGGTCCATAGAAGATTGTTCTCCGGAATGCATTTGTTGGGGTTGCTAAAATTTAGTGTGCAATTATGAGTCATGATGCATAAAAAATGAAAGAAAAATTCAATATGACCTTTGCTAAAAAGATGACATAACGAGTGCAAGAAATTTGGTGAAATGGAAATGAATTGAGGTTTTGCCAAAACATTGGCTCTCATGTTTATACGTGCCAATATAAGCCAACGATAGTGTAATGGATCCTAGTTAAAAAAACAAAGAAAAATTTGACATGACCTTGGCTAACAAGAGGACATAATGAGTGCAAGAAATTCGGTGGAACGAAAATGAATCGATGTTTCACCAAAACAGTGGCACTCATGTCGATACCTGCCAATATAAGCCAATGATACTACAATGGATCCTAGTTAAAAATGAAAGAAAAATTCAACATGACCTTTGCTAACAAGAGGACATTACAAGTGCAAGAAATTCGGCAGAACAGAAATGAATCAATGTTTCGTCAAAACATTGACATTCATGTCAATACCTGCAAATATAAGCCAACGATACTACAATGGATCCTAGTTAAAAAATGAAAGAAAAATTTGACATGACCACTAGCAGGGTTCTTACGCATAAACTTACCAAATATTTCTAAGCTACCAGTATATATTTACCGTAAACATAGATCTGACCACCATACAAAATAACACTAAGAAACATTGGCATGTATTTCTAAACCACTAACATTTACACTAGGCACAAATCTGGAAATGCATACAGGAGCGGTGGAACGCTTGGAGTTCGAATGCAGCCCGAGGTCTTGGATGTTGGCGGGGAAGGGGGACATGGCCACATGACTAGCCATCGGGGTGGAGCTGGCGATGGGATGCCTCCTTCAGTGTTGGAGGATAAGGCCATGCCCTCCCACGGCGGCGCGAGGAGGAGCACGCAGCGACAACGAGGGGCACGCTCGGCGGTGAGGAGCGATGATCCCGATGGGCGCGACGGCAACTAGGGCTAGATTTGGGGGGGGGGGAGAAATGGCGCGGGGACAAATGACAAGTTTTGGCCAGTGGGGGCGGTTGTTTGTGTGAAAATTGAACCACCTGCATAGTGGAATAGGAATGGCGGGTGCGGTATAGGGCCCACCACACATATGGCAAGAAGCAGTGGCAGTCTATACCAAGAGGCCACCATTGCTAAAATGACCTCTCCCCCCCACCCGACAAAAGTTACAACGATTTAGCTATGGTGGGGCGAGAGACTTGCCCATCACAACTAATAGAAAGAGAAGTGGCGGGCTCGGTAAGCCGCCCGCCGATGGCGTGTTTCATCATGAGATAAGATTTGGAATGGTTCACCTGCGGTGGCCTAGAGAATGCGCCCGACACTTCAACTCATGTAGTTGTGGCGGGCTGATTTTGCTACCCGCCACTGCTTGCTTTGAAAAGTAGCTGCGACGGGGGCCCCACCATGCCCGTCACTAATTTGAGATCAGATATAAGCCCTTCCCAAATAGTGCCCCCTCGATGGGAGGAGAGTTTCCACTCTGGTCCATGGCTGCCATGGCTCCCGGAGGGCAGGAGCCCCTCCAAGATTTGATCTCTCTCTCTCTCTCTCTCCCTCTCCCTCTCCCTCTTTCTCTCTCTATTCTCTTCTGTTTCGCGTTCCTATTTTCTGGTCCTTCATCGTTGATACGTCCATTTTGCATCATGTTTACCTACTGTTATTTATATTTTTTTATGCATAATAATGCTTTTTGGAGTAATTCTAATGCCTTTTCTCTCATAATATGCAAGGATCACATAAAGAGGGAGAATTCTGCTAGCTGGAAATCTAAACCTGAAAAAGCTACGTCAGGCCACCTATTCTGCACAACTCCAAATGAGTTGAAAATTCACGAGGAAATTTTATGGAATAAATAAGAAATAATGGAGCAAATAACTATCGGAGGGGGCCACCAGGTGAGCACAATACACCAGGGTGCGCCCTGGTAGGTTGTGCTTAGCCCATCCCACCTCCGGTGCCCATCTTCTGGAATATAAGTTACTTTGACCTAGAAAAAAAATAAGGAGAGGACTTTCGGGACGGAGCGCCGCCATCTCGAGGCGGAACTTGGGCAGGAGCACTTTTGCCCTCCGGTGGAGCGATTACGCCAGGGGAACTTTCCTCTCGGAGGGGGAAATCATTGTCATCATCATCACCAACAACTCTCCCATCTTGGGGAGGGCAATCTCCATCAACATATTCAACAACACCATCTCCTCTCAAACCCTAGTTCATCTCTTGTGTTCAATTTTTGTACCGGAACTATAGATTGGTGCTTGTGGGTGACTAGTAGTGTTGATTACATCTTGTAGTTGATTACTATATGGTTTATTTGGTGGAAGATTATATGTATAGATCCATTATGCTATTTAATACCCCTCTGATCTTGAGCATGATTATCATTTGTGAGTAGTTACTTTTGTTCTTGAGGTCACGAGAGAAATCTTGTTGCAAGTAATCATGTGAATTTTATATGTGTTTGATATTTTGACGGTATGTATGTTGTGATTCCCTTAGTGGTGTCATGTGGATGTCAACTACATGACACTTGACCATTCTTGGGCCTAAGGGAATGCATTGTGGAGTAGTTATTAGATGATGGGTTTCAAGAGTGATAGAAGCTTAAACCGTAGTTTATGCGTTATTCCAAGGTAGCCCCATACCTTTTCTCGTAGTTGTAGATGCTTGCGAGGGTGTTAATCATAAAGTAGGAGGTTTGTTCAAGTAAGAACAGCACCTAAGCACCGGTCCACTCACATATCAAATTATCAAAGTAGCGAACACAAATCAAAGCATGATGAAAGTGACTAGATGAAATCCCCGTGTACCCTCAAGAACACTTTGCTTATCATAAGTGACCGTTTTGGCTTGTCCTTTGCCTCAAAAGGATTGGGCTACCTTTCTGCACATTTGTTACTGTTACCATTACTTGCTTGTTACAAATTATCTTGCTATCAAACTACTCGTTACTTATAATTTCAATGCTTGCAGACATTACCTTGCTGAAAACCACTTGTCATTTCCTTATGCTCCTCGGTGGGTTCGACACTCTTACTTATTGGAAGGACTACGATTGATCCCCTATACTTGTGGGTCATCAAGGCTCTTTTTTGGCGCCATTTCCGTGGAGTGAAGCGCTCTTGGTAAGTGGAAATTGGTAAGGAAAAATTATTACTACATGCTGAAATTTATTGTCACTTGTTACTATGGAGAACAATCCTTTGAGGGGTTTGTTCGGGGTATCTTCACCTTGACCAGAACCACAATTATTTACCCCTCAACCTACTGCACCTATTGAAAATATTGAATATGAAATTCCTTCCGGTATGATAGAACAACTGCTAGCTAATCCTTACGCAGGAGATGGAACCGAACATCATGATATGCATTTGAAATATGTGGATGAACTTTGTGGATTATTTAAGATTGCAGGTTTACCTGGAGACGAAACTAAGAAGAAGGCTTTCCCTTTATCTTTGAAGGGAAAAGCATTGGCATGGTATAGGCTATGCGATGATATTGGATCTTCGAATTGGAATTGGTTGACATTGGAATTCTGACAAAAAATTATCTTATGCATCTAGTTCATTGTGATCAAAATTATGTATATAATTTTTGGCCTCGTGAAGGAGAAAGTATCGCTCTAGATTGGGGAAGGCTTAAGTCAATGTTATATTCATGCCCAATCATGAGTTCTCAAGAGAAATTATTATTCGGAATTTTTATGCTCGGCTTTCTCATAATGATCAATCCACACTTGATACTTCTTGTACTGGTTCCTTTATGAAGAAGACTATTGAATTACGGTGGGATCTTTTAGAAATAATTAAACGCATCTCTAAAGATTGGGAACTCGACGAAGTTAAAGTGTCAGGTATTAACCTTGAGTTTGATTGGGTGTTAAATATTTTATGAATACCGATGCTTTTCAAAAGTTAGCACTGAATATGGACTAGACTCTGAGATAGTAGCCTCCTTTTGTGAATATTTTGCTACTCATGTTGATCTCCCTAAGGAGAAGTGGTTTAAATATCACCCACCTATCAAATAAGAAATTAAAGAACCGGTAGTTGCTAAAGAAGAGACTATCATTTACAATGTTGATCCAGTTGTTCCTACTGCTTACATCGAGAAACCATGTCGGGGGTTGGGTACGACATATGCCAACGGATGGCTTATCATGGTGGGAGCGAGTAGAACGTCGCCGGTGCCCGGAAGCGGGATGAGGCGAAGACATGCACGCCGGCGGATCTTACCCAGCTTCAGGGCTCTCCGAGGAGATAACACCCCTACTGTTGCTCTGCGGGGTCTCCGCATGATCACTATGGCAAAATGAATACAATGGTGCTCCTAGAGCTGTTTCTGGAGGTAAGAGAGGGCAAGGCTAGCTCCCTCCTTCCTATATGACCGGTCTAATGCTAAAGAGGCTCTCCCCGTTGCATGGGTGCCTCGGGGGGCTTATATAGGCCTGCCCCTAGGGATACAATGGTAATCCGGCTGGGCGCGGGTCCCAGCTGTCTGTCTCTCAGGCCGCCGTCGTCTCCGCCGACTGCTGGGGCCCGCCGACTGGCGGGCCCTGCTGACAGGCCTGGTACTGTAGCGGTGCTTCTAATGACGCTGGCTTGGTCATGGGGTCATGGCAACAGTGCCGCCGTCTGGTGGGCGATCACTGTCGCCATTCCCGGTCTTGTCTGGTTAATGGCGTGCGGGGCCCGTGGGAGGGGCCGGCCGACTCCAGGGGGGCGACTCCCACGGGGCCGTCTTTGTGGCGCTCTCGCCGTCTTTAGTGCTCCCGCTGACGGGCGGGTCCCGCCGTCTCTGGGCCGTACTGGTAGGCCGTCGTGGGCATAGTGCGCCGCCCACGAGGGCAGAGGTCAGGGCAGGCATGGCAACAGTGCTGCGCCATGATGGAGATCTCCAGCGATACGGCACACTGTAGCCATGCCAGCCCCTCGTAAGCGTGGTAGAGACGGCCATGCTGCGACCGTACTCCGCCCCGCTGTCACATACTGATTTTCATGCCACTACAATTAAGCTAACAATCATGATAAAATGTGGTTTGACAAAAACTTTTGTGTGTTTTGGACCTTGCCTTGATTAGTTTTTGTCTGTTGTTTGCAAGTGCTCTAAAAATAAAATAAATCCTTCAACTCTTATACTCCTTCTCCTTGATCCAAAAACCTTTCCCAATGATCATGCCATGTGTATAGGACATAAAAATAATTTCTTGCAAAAATAATTTGGCCAAATAGTATTTTAAAAAATTAGTTTTTTCAAAAACCCCTGAATTGAGATTTGCACTGCAAGTACTTAATTAAGGGCAGTAAAAATGTTTAAATAAATATATTTGACTCCTATTAGATATAGGACACCCATAAACCCCAAAAATATAATTTTAAAAGTTATTTTCCTATTTTATTTAAAAGCTTTTTCTTAAGGCCAGAAATGGTATTTAATAGGGAAAAATTATTTTATTGTTTTCCAAATATTTGACAAAAATCAGGGAAACTCAGTGGGCATATATTACCCATATATAAGAGTTTCAACACATGGTCATGTTCAAAATATTGGACAAAACCTCCCAAAACCATTTTTGCCAATTTCAAGGATTTGAAATATTTCTACAGGAAATATTTTCATAAAAATCCAAGAAAATTCCATCATGTCACAACTGCCCTATTTGGTGATATTGCCAAGTCTCATGTCTTGGAGAACAAGATAACATCTTCAAATCCCCTCAAAACCATTTGTGTCCATTTTGAAGTTTGAGCAACTTTACATTGCCAAACATGTCCAAATGTTCTCGAACCTTTTGAACATGCTCAAATGGTCTAATCATTAATCTAGACCAAATGGCACAAGTTGGAGAAAATGTTATATTGATCAAGTGCCCCAAAACCCTCTCCGACCAGAATCTAATTTGAACAACTTTGTTCTACCAACTTTCTCTCCTTGACCCCAACTTTGGTGAGCATATTCACATGACCAAATGAGGACACTACACCAAGTGGTGCATCAAGGAGAAGTGATTTGCTCAACTAGATCTGTACAAGTTCATTTCTGCTGATTTCTAGGGTTTACAAAAGTTGCATTGGCAACTTTGCCCAAATGGACTGAACCTTTGTGTAACCTATTATTATCTCATTCCATTTGACCCTGTCAAGCCTCATGACAAGAGGAGTTCATCTTGTTGCCCAAAACCATATCAAACATCTTCTGTATGTTAAGTAACAACCCTGTTTGGGGCTCTTCCACTAATCTCCATGAGCTCCAATTTTTACCACAGCCCCTCCCAGTCCCCTTGCACCTCCAGTAGCACTGGAAAATCCACAGCTCAATTATTTGAGGGGTAAAACCCCACTTTCTCTCTCTGGACAGCTCATTTCCCTCTCTCCCTCAACCTCTCTCCTCTCCTACTGGCTGTCCAGGGCATCCAAGGCCCTCTCCCCTTTGTTTACTCCTCCCTAAACAACCTAGACACAAGTGGCCACGCCCTACAAGCCAAAGGCATTCCCTGGCATGCAATTGGCGTGCTCCAGAGCACGCTACAGTGCACACCCGCACTGTAGCCGCCCCCTTCCAACCGCCTTCGACACCTCGGGCCTCCCCAGCACGCCCGATGATGCGCCTCGATGTCTGAGACACGCCTCGCCTCTGTACCCCTCCTTCTTCTCCCTCCTGTCACCCCAGATCGCACGCGCGCCAGCCGCCCGAGCGCTCCAATGAGCGACCTCACACGCGTGGTGCCCCTGGCTCCCCCTGCTCTCTCTATTCTCTCGCCTAGCTCTGGACCGAATCCAGGAACGCCCCAGACACACCACGACAAGCTCTCGTGACCCGTGGCGACGGCAATGAGCTCGCCGGCGCACGGCCCCGCGGTGCACCTCGCCCCCTTATATTTAAGGTCACCCCCGAGCCTCTTCTCCACTCCTTTGGCTCTCTCTCCCTCCCGTGCACCCCTTGGACCAACCCACACCTCCCCTCGTGCCCTCCTTCTCCCTCCATGGCTGGAGTGCCGCCGTCGGGCTCCGCCTAAATTCCGGCTATCCCGAGCCTCTCCTCTCTCCCTAGACACTCTAGTGCCACCTCACCACCAGCAACGGCCCACCCCGCAACCTATTACCTCCTCCCCCGCGCCTGCCGCACGGTGCCAAATCTCGCCGACGGCCTCCTCCGCGGCCACCCAAGCCATCGCCACTGCAGCCTCCCACAGCATGCGTGCAGCACATGGATGGGTGCGTCATGGTCCCCTGGGCACACCGGTGGGCAGAGCATCGCCAGAGACGCCCTGTGGCGCCGGCAAATCACCGCTGACGCCGCCCCTTGCCTCTGCTCTGTTCGAGCGGGAGGTTGGGGATGAACCCGACAGGTGGGCCCCGCGCGTCGGCAACCCAGCGGCTGGGCCCGCCCGTTTAAGTGGAGACGGCTTCGGACGGATCCCCTTTCCTCGCGCGTTGGCGCATGCCATGAACCCGCCTCCGACGTCGCCCCCTCTGCCTGTCCAGCCGAGCCACTGGGCCGGCCCACTCCTAATCTGCACCCAGTGCGCTGGATAAGGGTAAAACCCTTTCCCTTTTCCTTTTTCTTTTTGTGTAAACTTCTAATATCCATAAACAATTCAAATAGTGTCCAAATTTGATGATTCAAATTTCCAGAGACTCCATAAATCAAGTCCTATTTAATAGGCTATAGTGGACATTTTTGTTGTCCTTGGTTTTCACTGAACCTCTTAAAAAGGTCATTTATCCACATAAGTCCACTTCAAAAATCCACATTATATTCATTTCAACTCCAAAGCCAGTGAAACCAATTTCTAAATGTTTCTAAAATCATGCCTGAATTAATGGGTACTTTTACTCATTTTTATAAAATGGCATTCTATGTACAACTTGTGGATCCATCAAATCCATTGATTCCATCATATTGAAATGTTCAGAGATGTCCATTGATCAAATCCTAATGAAACCACTTTGGTCACCCCTCATATGACCAGAGGTATCCAAGAAAAGTCCAACTCATATTTTTAGAGCACTTTTATTTTCTGCATTGCTGTGTTGCTTATTATGATTGTTTCGACGTTAGTTGATGAAGTAGACGGAGTACTTGGAGAAGGACCAGAAGATTTCAAGACTTTGATGAACCAGGCAAGCAGCCCTTTGACCATGTCTATGAAACCCTTTTTATGCATGTCAAATGGCACCATATTGTTGTTGCAACGGAATCATGATGAGGTGGTAACCACTTTGATGGTTTGCCACCGTACTTCCTCGTTGATACTTGCATTATGCATGACCCTACGTTCTTATGAGGGTTATGCCGGTAGGAGTAGATAGGATGCTAAAGTAGATGCTACGCAAAAAGGGACGGGTATATGCATGGTGAAGGAGACAAAGTATTTTCAAAAGACTTTTCGAAAACCCCGTCGGGTGCCACTTATGCCCGAGGGAGATGGTGATATGGGTAACCACTTGATGACGAAGTGGTGTACCGAGGCAAGTGTATGTGTTGTTTTCGAAAACGGATTAGATTTAAGATTGGTCGACTGTCCCAACCTTACATGCGCAACCACTCTACCCTTATATGGGAAAGGGCATTATTGATTACCTAGGCCGATGCTAGCTTGGAGCCCGCATTACTAGTGACGGGGGAGAGTTGGTGCTCTCTCTCGGGACGGGGTCGTGCCAGGTAGGGTGGCCATGACTGTCTTTACAGGGCACCGGATACACCGTTGTGTCCCCTCTCGGATGTTACGATCTTGAGTGAGTCTCGTATGATGTACATCATGAGGACACGGAACAACGAGTGGACTCCTTGTTAGTGTCGTCTAGGGAAAGATAGTGATCGGGTGCTTACCCCGGGTACTTGACGTATCGCGGGTCGTGGATGACACGGAAGTTCCCCGAATCTTGTGGGTACAGTGTGCAACCTCTGCAGAGTGTAAAACTATTCGAATAGCCGTGTCCACGGTCAAGGACAGTTGGGCGGTGCTGCTTAAACTACGTCTAGAGTTTCACAACCGGGTGTGTGTGTTGATAAAACTACTCTGGTCAAGTCAAAGGACTTGACGTGATTGAGATGGGTTGGTGCCCACTCTATTTATGTTGATACCTGTAACCTGTCCTCATGGTTACTTGAATTCTCTTGATGCATGTCTTACAAGTTGTTGAACATGTCATTGCACTCAAAACTAGCTTTCTGCAAAAATATACCTATATCATGCATTGTTGTATCTTGAACCAAAACATGGGTTGCTTGCGAGTACATTCAAAGTACTCATTGGCTTGCCACTGGTTATTTAATTGACCAGGCATGGAAGAACCAGAGTTCGAAGAAGAGTTCTTTGGAGACGAACATGCGAACTAGGACGCTTTCCCAGTCAAAATGCCTGTAGGGTTAAGGCAGATGGCATGGGTCCAAGTTATCGACGAAGATTTCCGCTGCAATGTTATACTCAAGACTTGACCATAATGGTCCTACTTGTGTAAAACGGTATGTATGGATGTAAGACTCTTGTTATTCAGCTTCTGTGTGTTCAGTGAGCATTGATCTCTGGGATCACTGTACACGTGCATTCGGTGATCTCGACTTATGAGTCGGAGTCCCCACAGAGCTGGTATCAGAGCCATCCTGACTGTAGGAAGCCTTAGTTAGCATGGTTGTTAGTTAGGGTAAAACTATTTCCAAAACAACTACTAGTTTTCAAAACTATCTATACTTCTCCTCCCTTCTCAGTTTTTCGAAAACTAAGGTATAGTTTCCTTACTAATCTCTTCCCCTTCAAAACCTTTGGTCGCTAGAACCCTCATGCCCTGACCACCGGATTCCTTGTAATCCTCGTGGATAATCTAGAAGGAAGATGCCTTGCCAGACGTTCACCCACATCTCCTGAACACAACATTGGCGACATCACAACAAGACGATACCAACAGAAGATACATCCTCAAGGAATGAGGACCTGAAGACCCAGGAGATGGTGACACCCTTGACACTGCCCCAAGATGATGCAACCTTAGCCTACGATGATCAGGGCATAGGATATGCAAGATCATGATATACATCGCTAATAGAGTAACCCTGCCACTACCGTTGTTGTATCGGCAACCACCGATGGATGAGAACCTAGCCATTTGGTCCGCCTCACCATAGTGAGCAGGAAAACGGTTCTCCTCATCCCCCGCTCTTGGTGTCGATGTTGTCATCAACGTAACCGACATGATGGACCTCTATTATGCCTTGATAATGTCATTGCATAAAGGATTACCTACCTGGTACCATCGACGGCTTAGAAGACAAAAAGGGATCGTCGTGATTAAGAAGACAATAGAAGACCAAGACAATGCCAGTTACGAGGAGCCACCGTCACCCCATCACTTCAACAGGCGAGAAGTTGCTGAAGACTCTTCAGGCTCAACCTGGATCGTTCCGTCAAACAACTACAGGAGACATAGCGACACCTGAGGAAAACTAAGAAGACTGCATGAGGCACAAGGCACGACTACTGAGTCCGAGAACCCCTAGGGTAGGATGAGTCGTGTACCCCCTATGCGCAGTCGAGTCCGTATGGTAGTTAGAATAGAACCATGTTGAGTGTTGCTTGTTTTTATTTGTTTGTGTTTTGATATAGGTCGCAATTTTGCCCTAGGCAACAGGTATGCGACTATATCACCTTCCTTACCTTGCTTTTTCTGTTTGGCCCTTTTTGCACCTGTTTGTTTGCACTTGCACTATAGAACCCCCTTTAGGCATTCCCCTCCTCTATGCTACTTTTCCCTCTCATCTCTTTCCTCAACTGAAGACAAGCAAGACAATATGCACCAAGGATTCCACCTCGGCGACCAACAAGCACTGAAGACTTTTGCTACAACCTCCTCGACCAAGTATAACCCCGTATGTTTACACCTCAAGATTATAAACCTATTCCTAGACCCTTCGAGACTTCATAAGATACCCCAGCTCGAATCCTTAACCATGTGCTTAACCCACAAAACTGCAAGAGAACCAGCTAAGCCTCCGTAACCTTGCACTGGGTTCATTAGGGAACTAGTGGACATAGTGAACGAGCGCATTATCATCCTAAGATAGCACCAAAACTGACGATGCCATAGGGAAGACATATTTAAGGATTTGGGAACAGAGGACTAATGACTTCATGAGTTTGTGTCAGTGACTTTGAGGAATTATCTGATACTTTTGGTGGATTATAAGGCTTTCATGTTGAACTTGGTGGAATCATGTTAATAGGGTAGCATAGCTTTCAGTACCCCTGAGTAAATTGGATTTAGTAGGACAATTACGGTCGCAAGATGAAATTCTTGGAAGTATTTGGATTTAACTTAGCCATGAGGATATGAATAACATGAGTGATGATTGGAGTTGACCTATATGAGATGATTCTTTTGGTAATATGAGGTGAAGACTAGGTAGAACTATTGGCATCTCAGAAACTGTGATCAAGGATGGGATGATAAACATTCACTCTCACACTAGAATCCTTGAAACCCTTACGCCCTACCAAGCCACAACATGGTCGGATCCTAACCTTGGGCTTTGGCTCTAGATCGATAAGACCTTGGACAATACTCAACCGTGACCATCACCAATGCCTCAGCCCACTTTACGTACCCCATAGACTTCATGGAGTGCTTGCACACGTTAGTTGTCATCTTTCTTTGATGACATACTTACCCGAAGACGTAAGAAGAATCGTTGAGCTGGTCAAGGAACATCTGAAGATTGTCATGCCAAGGAGGAAGGACTACCACCATCATCAAGAAGTAAACATCCGCGTCAAAACCAGGTGTATCTGCAAGCCACTTCTCTCCAAGGAACCAAGCATTTCCATGACAAGGAGACCGACACCAAGATTCATCGGCCCCCTTTTGAGATCACTCCAATTAACAACCCCCTCTAAGATCACTACGAGACGTAAAGAAGACAGTTACCAGCTGGAGTTGCCACCTGAGTTACCTGATGTGCACAATGCTTTCCATGCATCACAACCCCGGAAGTGTTTTCAACTTCCTAACTTGCCCGATCTCTACGAGAACATTAACCACCGAGCCATCGACCCTAGCCCAATCTAACCTACCGCGAGCTACCCATTAGCAACCTGGATCAAGAAGAGCGTCATACACGAAGCCACACCATCAAGTACTTCAAGCTCAATGGAGCACTACACGGAAGCAGAAGCAACATGAGGACTTGAAGACTACCCCAGATCCATGTTTCTGTATCCCTTTCCACGCCTAGTTTGGGAATATCGGGGACGAGATTCTTGTAAGGGGGGTAGGTCTGTCACATCCTGATTTTCATGCCACTACACTTAAGCTAACAATCATGATAAAATGTGGTTTGACAAAAACTTTTGAGTGTTTTGGACCTTGCCTTGATTGGTTTTTGTCTGTTGTTTGCAAGTGCTCTAAAAATAAAATAAATCCTCCAACTCTTGTACTCCTTCTCCTTGATCCAAAAACCTTTCCCAATGATCATGCCATGTGTATAGGACATAAAAATAATTTCTTGCAAAAATAATTTGGACAAATAGTATTTTCAAAAATTAGTTTTTTCAAAAACCCCTGAATTGAGATTTGCACTGCAAGTACTTAATTAAGGGCAGTAAAAATCTTTACAAAAATATATTTGACTCCTATTAGATATAGGACACCCATAAACCCCAAAAATATAATTTTAAAAGTTATTTTCCTATTTTATTTAAAAGCTTTTTCTTAAGGCCAGAAATGGTATTTAATAGGGAAAAATTATTTTATTGTTTTCCAAATATTTGACAAAAATCAGGGAAACTCAGTGGGCATATATTACCCATATATAAGAGTTTCAACACATGGTCATGTTCAAAATATTGGACAAAACCTCCCAAAACCATTTTTGCCAATTTCAAGGATTTGAAATATTTCTACAGGAAATATTTTCATAAAACAACAAGAAAATTCCATCATGTCACAATTGCCCTATTTGGTGATCTTCCCAAGTCTCATGTCTTGGATAACAAGATAACATCATCAAATCCCCTCAAAACCATTTCTGTCCATTTTGAAGTTTGAGCAACTTTACATTGCCAAACATGTCCAAATGTTCTCAAACCTTTTTAACATGCTCAAATGGTCTAATCATTCATCTAGACCAAATGGCACAAGTTGGAGAAAATGTTATATTGATCAAGTGCCCCAAAACCCTCTCTGACCAGAATCTAATTTGAACAACTTTTTCTACCAACTTTCTCTCCTTGACCCCAACTATGGTGAGCATATTCACATGACCAAATGAGGACACTACACCAAGTGGTGCATCAAGGAGAAGTGATTTGCTCAACTAGATCTGCACAAGTTCATTTCTGCTGATTTCTAGGGTTTACAAAAGTTGCATTGGCAACTTTGCCCAAATGGACTCAACCTTGGTGTAACCTATTATTATCTCATTCCATTTGACCCTGTCAAGCCTCATGACAAGAGGAGTTCATCTTGTTGCCCAAAACCATATCAAACACCTTCTGTATGTTAAGTAAAAACCCTGTTTGGGGCTCTTCCACTAATCTCCATGAGCTCCAATTTTTACCATAGCCCCTCCTAGTCCCCTTGCACCTCTATTAGCAATGGAAAATCCACAGCTCAATTATTGGAGGGGTAAAACCCCACTTTCCCTCTTTGGACAGCTCATTTCCCTCTCTCCCTCAACCTCTATCCTCTCCTACTGGCTGTCCAGGGCATCCAAGGCCCTCTCCCCTTTGTTTACTCCTCCCTAAACAACCTAGACATAAGTGGCTGCACCCTACAAGCCAAAGGCATGCCCTGGCATGCAATTGGCGTGCTCTAGAGCGCGCTACAGTGCACACCCGCACTGTAGCCGCCCCCTTCCAACCGCCTCCGGCCACCTCGGGCCTCCCCAACGCGCTCGACGATGCGCCTCGACGTCTGAGACACGCCACGACTCTGTACCCCTCCTTCTTCTCCCTCCTCTCGCCCCAGCTCGCATGCGCGCCGGCCGCCCGAGCGCTCCAATGAGCGACCTCACACGCGTGGTGCCCCTGGCCCCCCATGCTCTCTCTATTCTCTCCCCTAGCTCTGGACCGAATCCAGGAATGCCCCAGACACACCATGACGAGCTCCCGTGACCCGTGGCGACGACAACGAGCTCGCCGGCGCACGGCCCCGTGGTGCACCTCGCCCCCTTATATTTAAGGTCACCCCCGAGCCTCTTCTCCACTCCTTTGGCTCTCTCTCCCTCCCGTGCACCCCTTGGACTAACCCACACCTCCCCTCGTGCCCTCCTGCTCCCTCCATGGCCGGAGTGCCGCCGTCGGGATCCGCCTATATTCCGGCTATCCCGAGCCTCTCCTCTCTCCCTAGACACTCCAGTGCCCCCTCACCACCACCAATGACCCGCCCCGCAACCTATTACCTCCTCCCCCGTGCCTGCCCGCGGTGCCAAATCTCGCTGACGGCCTCCTCCGCGGCCACCCAAGCCATCGCCGCTGCAGCCTCCCACGGCATGCGTGCAACACATGGATGGGTGCGTCGTGGTCCCCTGGGCACGCTGGTGGGCAGAGCATCGCCAGAGATGCCCTGTGGCGCCGGCAAATTGCCGCTGACGCCGCCCCTTGCCTCTGCTCTGTTTGAGCGGGAGGTTGGGGATGAACCCGACAGGTGGGCCCCGCGCGTCGGCGACCCAATGGCTGGGCCCGCCCGTTTAAGTGGAGACGTCTTCGGCCGGATCCGCTTTCCTCGCGCGTTGGCGCACGCCATGAACCCGCCTCCGATGTCGCTCCCTCTGCCCGTCTGGCCGAGCCACTGGGCCGGCCCACTGCTAAACTGCGCCCAGTGCGCTGGATAAGGGTAAAACCCTTTCCCTTTTCCTTTTTCTTTTTCTCTAAACTTGTAATATCCATAAATAATTCAAATAGTGTCCAAATTTGATGATACAAATTTCCAGAGACTCCATAAATCTAGTCCTATTTAATAGGCCATAGTGGACATTTTTGTTGTCCTTGGTTTTCACTGAACCTCTTAAAAAGTTCATTTATCCACATAAGTCCACTTCAAAAATCCACATTATATTCATTTCAACTCCAAATCTAGTGAAACCAATTTCTAAATGTTTCTAAAATCATGCCTGAATTAATGGGTACTTTTACTCATTTTTATAAAATGGCATTCTGTGTAGAACTTGTGGATCCATCAAATCCATTGATTCCATCATATTGAAATGTTCAGAGATGTCCATTGATCAAATCCTAATGAAACCACTTTGGTCACCCCTCATATAACCAGAGGTATCCAAGAAAAGTCCAACTCATATTTTTAGAGCACTTTTATTTTCTGCCTTGCGGTGTTGCTTATTATGATTGTTTCGACGTTAGTTGATGAAGTAGACGGAGTACTTGGAGAAGGACCAGAAGATTTCAAGACTCTGATGAACCAGGTAAGCAGCCCTTTGACCATGTCTATGAAACCCTTTTTATGCATGTCATATGGCACCATATTGTTGTTGCAACGGAATCATGATGAGGTGGTAACCACTTTGATGGTTTGCCACCGTACTTCCTCGTTGATACTTGCATTATGCATGACCCTACCTTCTTATGAGGGTTATGCCGGTAGGAGTAGATAGGATGCTAAAGTAGATGCTACGCAAAAAGGGACGGGTATATGCATGGTGAAGGAGACAAATTATTTTCAAAAGACTTTTCGAAAACCCCGTCGGGTGCCACTTATGCCCGAGGGAGATGGTGAGATGGGTAACCACTTGATGACGAAGTGGTGTACCGAGGCACGTGTGTGTGTTGTTTTCGAAAACGGATTAGATTTAAGATTTGTCGACTATCCCAACCTTACATGTGCAACCACTCTACCCTTATATGGGAAAGGGCATTATTGATTACCTAGGCCCATGCTAGCTTGGAGCCCGCATTACTAGTGACGGGGGAGAGTTGGTGCTCTCTCTCGGGACAGGGTCGTGCCAGGTAAGGCGGCCATGACTATCTTTACAGGGCACCGGATACATCGTTGTGTCCCCTCTCGGATGTTACGATCTCGAGTGATTCTCGTATGATGTACATCGTGAGGATACGAAACAACGAGTTGACTCCTTGTTAGTGTCGTCTAGGGAAAGATAGTGATCGGGTGCTTACCCCGGGTACTTGACGTATCACGGGTCGTGGATGACACGGAAGTTCCCCGGATCTTGTGGGTACAGTGTGCAACCTCTGCACAGGGTAAAACTATTCGAATAGTTGTATCCACGGTCAAGGACAGTTGGGCGGTGCTGCTTAAACTACGTCCAGAGTTTCACAACCGGGTGTGTGTGTTGATAAAACTACTCGGGTCAAGTCAAAGGACTTGACGTGATTGAGATGGGTTGGTGTCACATCCCTAGTTCTGGTATGACCTAGGCTAGCTAGTCATTTGTGCATCATGTTTAAATTCCGTTTAAATTTGAAATGGGGATTTGTGAAACCCTCAGAATCATTTCTAGAAATGACCCAAATAAAAATTGCTCCAAAAAGGTCCAAGAAAATGCTCATGTTGTTTCCTGAAAATATTGGACAGAGGTAAAAATCAAACCAATATTTTTAGGATCTCATAAGTATTTATTTTGGGCATTTGGAATTAATACAGTAATTATTTTCTTTGGATATATATTGTTATATATATAAAATATTGTCCATAAATTATGCCATTTGCTGAGGAGCTCTGGAATAATACCACTAGTTCCTACAAAAATTGGCAGAAGTAAATAAAATGATTTCGTATTTTTATTAAATCCAAACAAATGTCAGAAAAATAGAAAAAGAAAAATAAAAGGGAGAAGAGACTTACCTGGCGCTTACCTCCATGTGCAGCCCGTTCCTGTGCGGCCTGGCCGGCACAGTTGGCCAGCCCAGCCCACCTGGCCTCCTTCTCTGTTGTCTTCCTCCCCCTCGCCCAAGCAGTTGCGTGCCCGTGCCACAGCCGGCCACGGCCACGCGCCTAGCCACCTCCTGCCTCCCTGCCAGCTCCGCGACTCCCTGGACGTCGCCATGACGCCCCGCACCTCTCTCCCTCTCTCTCATTCCTCCCCCTCCCCTAGTCTCTCTCCCACACGCGACCGCCCAAACGCGCCGTCGCCGCCACTCTCCGTAGCCGTAGCCACTGCCTCCCCCTCGCCTCTCTGACACGCGTAGGAGCTCCGCGTCGTCGTCCTCGTCCTCCCTGTCAAGCCACGCAAGCCGGAGCGCCCCGTGGAGCCGTCGCCGTCGCCTTCATCACCTCCGGCCGCCGTGGATCTCCGTCGCCGCTCGCCGCCGTCAGCGCCTCCCCCGAGCTCGCCGTCGTCTCTTCCAGTTCCCTGTGAGCAACCCCGTGTCGGTTCCCCCTCCTCTCCTGCCTCCCCGTGCTCTCTAGCCCGCAGCCGCTCGAGCCCGAGCTCCGGCCGCCGCCGCGAGCTCTGCTCCGGCGAGCACCACCTCCTCGGAGATGGTATCCACCGCCCGGATGGTCGCCGGAGCGACAATCCCGAGCCCTCCGCCGCGTTCGGCCTCGCCGGCGGCTAAACGCCGGCGGGATTAACCGGGTCAACCCTGCTAACTAATCCCCCCTGTGACACTGACATGTGGGGCCCGGCCCTGCTAATTTTTAGTTTAATATTAGCTTGACAATTAATTAGCCCCGTTAATTAAACAAGTTTAGGTTTAATTTAATTAAGATTAGCCACAGTCACTAACACATAGGTCCCACTGGTCAGGTTTGACCTGGACCTGGCCGTTGACCCACTGACGTCACGCTAATGTCAGGCTGACGCAGTTATTCATTTTCTGGATTTAAATTAAATAAGGAAATTCCAGAAAATGATTTAAACTTCAAAAAATCATAGAAATTCAACCGTAACTCAGATTGAAATAATTTATATATGAAAAATTATCAGAAAAATGCAATCTTTCCATGTGTACTAGTTTCATGCATGACAAACCAACTTATACCTACTGTATAAGTGAAAACATGTAAATGGCATTTATAAAGAGCTTACTTGGAGTTGCATTTGAATCCTTGATTGAAATGGACTTCATCCAAATATAATGCTAGCTGCATTAGCACAATCAGCATCACATCTTCATGCCATGTTCATGCATCATTTTGTTGCATATGCTTGTGTTTTGATTGTTGGCACCGTTCCTTCTCGATAGGTCCTACTCCGGAGACCGTTCCAGAGTACCTGTCTGTGAAGCAGTGCCTCCCTTGTTGATCTACCAGGCAAGAAAACTCCCTTGTTCATTCCGATACAATCCTACTCTCTCGCTCCTGCTCTCAGTTATTGCATTAGGACAACAATGATTCATCTGCTACTTTGTGCTGCGGTAGTTGAACCCATTCCTTTGCATGACATGTCATTACCACAGTAAATAGTTGAAACCCACTAGCATGTGTAGGAGTTGATTGAAGCCATTGTTGTGTTCCTACCATGCTATGCCTGCTATTGCTTAGAGTGTGTCAGGTCTGATTCATTGGGAATGAATTGGAGTGTAGTGCTCTATGTTCTGATGCTGAGAGTTAAGTGTGTGAACACGATTTGGTAAAGGTAGCGTGAGAGGCCATGTAGGAGTACATGGTGGGTTGTCTCACTGGAACCGTCCTTAAGCACTGAGTTCTATGTATGTTGTCCAATGACTCGATACTACCACACATTGGGTTCCGGTAACTCGACCCCTCTCGACTTATTAACCAACTTGATCTATGTCCAGGAGTCGCAACTAGTTTCTGGTGTTTGTAGGTAGTGCTATTTTTCTACCAAGTGGCACTCGGCAGGGTGGGCTTGGGACAGACTAGGCACACGTGGCCTGGTGTACCGAGTGGCACCCGGATGGTGTGCTCGGGAACCCTGCACACATCGTTTGGGGCCGTGAGCGAAACCCCGGCTGGATCTCCTTGCAGATGGAATCCGAATCGGCGATAAACCTGGGCTAGAGTCTTGTGTGGTTAGTCAGGTCGTGGCCGACACCCTCGCCAGGCTTCCGCTTGAAGGTTGCCGAGATACATGACGTGTACATGGCGGTAAGTGGCGAGAGCGTGTGTGAAGAAGTACACCCCTGCAGGGTTAACATGATCTATTCGAATAGCCGGGTCCGCGGTTATGGACTTCTTGGATGCTTACATGGTACATAGACAACTTGAAGTGGATACTCTAAAATGCTCAAGACAAGTGTGAGTGCTATGGATGGCCTTCTCGTAGGGAGACGGGGATGAATCCATAGTAGTGTATTGTGTGGTGATTAGTGGACTCCTGTGCGCCATCTCACCTCAAAGAAGTTCTCGTAGTCGTAGAACAGGATAGCCACTGAGTTAAAGATGGCTTGCTGCAACTAAACCCCACATTACCCTCTTGATACAAATGCATGTATGATAGGATCTGATGTAAGTCTTGCTGAGTACCTTTGTACTCATGTTGCTTTATTTATGTTTTTGCAGCGGAGACTTCGGTCTTACTAGTGTTCTCGTGGACTTCGACGAGTAGCTTGTACCTCAGCTACGATCTTGATCGGATGTTGTAGATAGTCAGGCTCTTCAGCCTTTTTCATTTGTAGATGTCTGTACCCAGACATGTAATGCTTCTGCTTGTTGCTTGTATGCTCTATATGATGGGTCCTGTGACCCCTGTTTGCAATAAATGCTATGATGGCTCTTTGAGCCTTATCTATATGAGTTGTTGAGTTATGCTGTGATGCCATGTTGTACAACACATACTTCCACTGAGCCATGGTAGCGTGCTACTGCTCCGAAACACTTAGGCTGGCCGGCATGTGTCCTTCTTTGTTCCTGTGTCTATTCCTTCGGGGAAATGTCACGCGATGAATACCAGAGTCCTGTTAGCCCAGTACAACCCGGTTCACCGGAGTCCTGTTAGCCCAGTGCTACAGCCTGGATTCACTCGCTGATGACCGACACGTTCGATGCTGGGTCATGGATGCCTGTCCCTGTAAGTTTGTGCCACTTAGGGTTTACGACTAGCCATGTCAGCCCGGGTTCTTTGTCATATGGATGCTAGCGACACTATCATATACATGTGCCAAAAGGCGCAAACGGTCCCGGGCATGGTAAGGCGACACTCGTGGGGAATACCGTGTGTGAGGCCGCAAAGTGATATGAGGTGTTACATGCTAGGTCGGTGTGGCATAGAATCGGGGTCCTGACAGCTTTGGTATCAGAGCCTGACTGCCTATAGGATTACCAAGCCAAACTGGTCGAAGTTGCGTCTAGAAATTCTCTAGTTATGTAAGGGAATTGATTGTGGGAAGGAACGTAAGGCTCTTTTTACTCCTTTACCTCATGGCCTTCTGATCTGAATCATCCTATCTTTCTTGCGGGGTTAAGGAACTAGGCTTTCTCTCCTATCTATCAGGATCACGTGTTACTACTTCGTAGTCCCATAGGTTTCGTTGATCAGAGTCATACCCCAGTTTCGAGTACTTCCGGTGTAGCCTGTTTAGTATGATCTCAGAACCTTGAGCGGTGATGTTGAGTATGTTGCTACCCCATTGTTGGCAGGATGTCTCATTTTGAGCATTTTACTGCCATTATGCTGCCGGAATTGCCCTAAGAGTTCGAGAGATACTAATTTCCTTGTCCTACGTTCTGTAGCCTATAGTTGATGCTGATTCCGTCCTTGGTTTCGTTTCTCAGGATGTCATCAGTTAAGCAAAGTTCTGTTGCTTGTAGCCAGAACCACGGAGATGGCAGGGATGAGGATCCTCCCAACCCGTCTTCGTTGACAGAGTTCATGTTAGAAATGGAGAGGAACAAGCGTGAGTCTAACCGCTTGTTGGCACGTATCGAGGAGAACACCGCACATCAGTTCAAAGGATCTGTGACCATTCATGACTTCATCCGCTTGCACCCACCCACCTTTCATCACTCCATTGAGCCGCTCGATGCAGATGACTGGCTCCGGAGCATCAATCATAAGCCGCGTTCCGCAAACGTAGCTGAAGATGACAAGGTCACTTATGCCACATACCACCTGGAAGGTCCTGCTAGTCTTTGGTGGCAGAACTATGAGGCTATGCTTCCAGCTGGCCAGATTCCTACCTGGAGGGATTTCATTGAGGCTTTTCGTGAGCATCAATTCCCGAGGGCCTCGTTGATCGCGACAGAGAAGAGTTCTGTAGTCTCACCCACAGTAAGATGGTTGTTGATGCTTACAGTAGAGAGTTCGAGAACCTCGCCCGCTATGCTGCAGAAGAAGTGTCCACGGACGCCAAGAAGCAGGCTAGGTTCTGGAAGGGTCTCAACCCCAAGTTACGTCGTGATCTCCACCTACATCATTGTGATACATTCCAGGCTCTTGTGAACAAGGCCATTAATGCAGAGACAGCTCAGCTCACTTACGAGGAGTCTCGTAAGCACACCCGTGATTTGGGATCTTCCTCCGGTTCTGGTTCCCAGTAGCGCCGGATTTGGATTCCAAACTCCGCTCTTCCTTCCGGATATACACCGAGACCATCTTATGTGGTGCCTCACCCAGCTCAGTCGTATGTTCCACCCAGGCCTACTGGTAGACCTCTTGTCAGTGCGGGTCCACGTCCAACCTTAGGGACTTGCTTCACATGCGGGAAGCCAGGACACTATGCACGTGACTGCTCTCAGACTAGTTGTGTTCCACCCTAGCCCGAGAAGTCTGTTGGCCATGGTAAGCCATTGAGCAAGACGATCAGTACCAAGCCAGCCCCCACTGCACGTGGACGTGTGCATCACATCTTAGCTAAAGACGCTCATGATGATCTAGATGTCGTTCTTGGTACACTCCTTGTCAATTGCCATCCAGCATCGGTTTTGTTCGATACTGGAGCGTCTCACTCCTTCATTTCTGAAAGCTATGCTAACTTGCACGACATGTCATTTTGTGATATGCCAACTCCGCTTGAAATCCAAACCCCAGGGTCTAGATGGCAAACCACCAGAATCAGCTATGGTAATGAAATCCTTGTTGATAGACTTGTATTTCTTGTATCACTTGTAGCCCTCAAGTCCTCAGATATTAACATCATCTTGGGTATGGACTGGATGACAGCTCATCATGCCAAGATTGATTGTTACACCAGATCTGTTCAGCTTACCCACCCATCTGGCAAGATAGTCACTGTCTCCATTAGAGTTGCAAAGCGTCAGCTATATTCTCTTAATGCCAGCCCTCTTCCAGACCTTGAAGATATCCCGGTAGTCCATGATTTTCCGGATGTCTTTCCAGAGGAACTGCCAGGTGTTCCACCTGACAGAGATGTAGAGTTCGTCATAGATCTTATTCCAGGAACTGCTCCAATCTCTAGGAGACCTTACAAAATGGCACCCTTAGAACTAGCCGAGCTTAAGAAACAACTTGATGAGTCCTTGCAAAAGGGTTTCATCCGTCCTAGTTCTTCTCCTTGGGCTTGCCCCGTCCTCTTCGTCAAGAAGGAGGATGGTACGGACCGGATGGTTGTAGACTATCGTCCCGTTAATTTGGTCACGATAAAGAACAAGTATCCGCTCCTCAGGATCAATGACCTGTATGATCAGCTCGCTGGATCCTCAGTCTTCTCCAAGATGGATTTGAGGTTAGGCTACCACCAAATCAAGATCAGAAACGGGGACATCCCTAAAACGACTTTTGTCACTCGTTATGGTCAGTACGAGTACACCGTCATGTCCTTCGGTCTAACCAATGCTCTAGCCACATTCTCCCGCTTGATGAACTCGATCTTCATGGAGTACTTAGATAAGTTCGTCGTGGTTTACCTCGATGATATTCTTATTTACTCGAAGAACGAGGAAGAGCATGCCGAACATCTTAGACTTGTGTTAGAAAAACTCAGAGAGCACCGCCTTTATGCCAAGTTCTCCAAGTGTGAATTTTGGTTCCAGAAGTGACCTATCTAGGCCACGTGATTTCTGGTAAGGGCATTGATGTCAATCCGGAGAGGGTTAAGGCCGTTCTCGATTGGACTCCACCTGAGACCGTTAAACAAGTTAGGAGTTTCCTTGGTCTAGCCAGCTATTGCCGCCGCTTTGTTGAAAACTTCTCCAAAGTAGCCAAACCTCTCACGGAACTTCTCAAGAAAGATAAAAAGTTTGAGTGGTCCCCACAGAGTGAGTATAGTTTTCAGGAACTGAAAAGACGTCTGACTTCTGCTCCCATACTTGTGCCACCGGATTTCACAAAGGACTTTGTTATCTACTGCGACGCCTCACGACAGGGACTAGGTTGCATTCTTATGCAGGATCGTCATGTGATTGCCTATGCATCTCGACAGTTGCATTCACATGAGGAGAATTATCCTACACATGATCTAGAGCTTGCAGCCGTAGTCTATGCACTCAAGACCTGGCGACATTACCTCCTTGGTAAACATTGCGAGATCTACACCGATCACCAGAGTCTCAAGTATATCTTCACCCAACCGGATCTGAACCTTAGGCAAAGACATTGGATGGAAGTGATCTCAGATTATGATCTAGGGATTACCTACACTCCTGGCAAAGCCAATGTCATGGCTGATGCGTTAAGCCGTAAATCCTATTGCAACAATCTCATGTTGCAGCAAGGCCAACCACTTCTCCATGAGGAATTCTGTAAGCTCAATCTTCACATTGCTCCTCACGGATTCCTTTCTACCTTGGTGGCGAAACCTACTCTTGTGGATCATATTATAGAAGCCCAGAAGCATGATACGGGGATTACCCGAATCAAGAGAAACATTGCCAAAGGTGTTGCTGGTAGTTTCTTTGTTGATGCTCGAGGTGTTGTTTTCTTTGGGAACCGCCTGGTGGTCCCCAAGAAGCAACATCTTCGACAATTGATTCTTAAGGAGGCGCATGAATCCCCTCTCACGATTCATCCCGGTAGTACTAAGATGTATCAGGACCTACGCCAGAGGTTCTGGTGGACTAGGATGAAGAGAGAAATGGCTCAGTTCATTGCCAACTGTGACGTTTGTTATCGCGTTAAGGCAGAGCATCAAAGACCTGCTGGCACCCTTCAGCCTTTAGCTATTCCTGAGTGGAAATGGGATAAAGTTGGTATGGATTTCATCACCGGCTTTCCCAGGACCAAGAAAGGGAATAATGCTATCTTCGTAGTCATTGATCGTCTCTCCAAAGTGGCGCACTTCCTACCTGTTCGAGAGAGTATCACTGCTAGTCAGCTCGCTGACTTATACATTTCTCAGATAGTGTCACTTCATGGTGTTCCACTAGAGATCAATTCAGACCGTGGTAGTCTTTTCACTTCTCATTTCTGGGAGAGTTTCCAAACTGCCATGGGAACCCATCTTTCCTTCAGTACCGCTTTCCACCCTTAGTCGAGTGGTCAGGTGGAAAGGGTCAACCAAATTCTCGAAGACATGCTTAGAGCTTGTGTTGTCTCATTCGGTATGGATTGGGAGAAATGTCTTCCTTTCGCCGAGTTTGCTTATAACAATAGCTATCAATCCAGCCTCAAAAAAGCTCCTTTTGAGGTTCTCTATGGACAAAGATGTCGAACACCTTTGAACTAGTCAAAAAACGGTGAAAGACAATTCTTTGGACCGGACATGATCCAGGAGGCAGAAGAGCAAGTTCGCATCATTCGTGAGAATTTGAAAACAGCCCAGTCTCGTTAGAAGAGTCAGTATGACCGCCATCATAAGGATATGACCTATGAAATTGGCGACCAAGCTTACCTTCGGGTCACTCCTTTGAAGGGTACCCATCGCTTCGGTATCAAGGGCAAGTTGGCTCCTCGTTACATTGGTCCTTTTCGCATTCTCGCTAAATGAGGAGAGGTTGCCTACCAGTTGGAATTACCCCCACATCTTTCTCGAGTCCATGATGTCTTCCACGCCTCTCAACTCAGGCGTTGCTTCTCGGATCCTATCCGCGAAGTGGACCACGAAACGCTTGATCTCCAAGATAACCTCACATATCGAGAGTACCCGGTTCGCATTCTTGATCAAGCAGAGCGTGTCACTCGACGTCAGAACATCAAGTTTCTCAAGGTTCGGTGGTCTCATCATTCCGAGGGAGAAGCTACTTGGGAGCGAGAAGATCGTCTTCGACTGGAGTACCCCGCTTTCTTCCGTCGACCCCTGAATCTCGGGACGAGATTTTTTCAAGTGGGGGAGAGTTGTCACATCCCTAGTTCTGGTATGACCTAGGCTAGCTAGTCATTTGTGCATCATGTTTCAATTCCATTTAAATTTGAAATGGGGATTTGTGAAACCCTCAGAATCATTTCTGGAAATGACCCAAATAAAAATTGCTCCAAAAAGGTCCACGAAAATGCTCATGTTGTTTCCTGAAAATATTGGACAGAGGTAAAAATCAAACCAATATTTTTAGGATCTCATAAGTATTTATTTTGGGCATTTGGAATTAATACAATAATTATTTTCTTTGGATATATATTGTTATATATATAAAATATTGTCCAAAAATTATGCCATTTGCTGAGGAGCTCTGGAATAATACCACTAGTTCCTACAAAAATTGGCATAAGTAAATAAAATGATTTAGTATTTTTATTAAATCCAAACAAATGTCAGAAAAATAGAAAAATAAAAATAAAAGGGAGAAGAGACTTACCTGGCGCTTACCTCCCTGTGCAGCCCGTTCCTGTGCGGCCTGGCCGGCCCAGTTGGCCAGCCCAGCCCACCTGGCCTCCTCCTCTGTCGTCTTCCTCCCCCTCGCCCAAGCAGCTGCGCGCGCCACACCGGCCGCCCTGCCTGCTCCTGCCTCCCTGCCTGCTCCGTGACTCCCTGGACGTCGCCACGAAGCCCCGTACCTCTCTCCCTCTCTCTCTCATTCCTCCCCCTCCCCTGGTCTCTCTCCCACACGCGACCGCCCGAATGCGCTGTCGCCGCCGCTCGCCGTAGCCGTAGCCACCGCCTCCCCCTCGCCTCTCTGACACGCGCAGGAGCTCCGCGTCGTCGTCCTCGTCCTCCATGTCAAGCCACGCAAGCCGGAGCGCCCCGTGGAGTCGTCGCCGTCGCCTTCATCACCTCCGGCCGCCGTGGATCTCCGTCGCCGCTCGCCGCCGTCAGCGCCTCCCCCGAGCTCGCCGTCGTCTCTTCCAGTTCCCTGTGAGCCCCCCCCCCCGTGTCGGTTCCCCCTCCTCTCCTGCCTCTCCATGCTCTATAGCCCGCAGCCGCTCGACCCCGAGCTCCGGCTTCCCCGGCTCCTCCCCCCTGCCCCACTGGATGCGCGCGAGCACCAGCTCCTCGGAGATGGTCTCCGCCGCCCGGATGGTCGCCGGAGCGACAATCCCGAGCCCTCCGCCACGTTTGGCCTCGCCGGCGGCTAAACGCTGGTGGGATTGACCGGGTCAACCCTGCTAACTAATCCCCCCTGTGACACTGACATGTGGGGCCCGGCCCTGCTAATTTTTAGTTTAAGATTAGCTTGACAATTAATTAGCCCCGTTAATTAAACAAGTTTAGGTTTAATTTAATTAAGATTAGCCATAGTCACTGACACATGGGTCCCACTGGTCAGGTTTGAGTTGGACGCAGTTATTCATTTTCTGGATTTAAATTAAATCAGGAAATTCCAGAAAATGATTTAAACTTCAAAAAATCATAGAAATTCAACCGTAACTCAGATTGAAATAATTTATATATGAAAAATTATCAGAAAAATGCAATCTTTCCATCTGTACTAGTTTCATGCATGACAAACCAACTTATACCTACTGTATAAGTGAAAACATGTAAATGGCATTTATAAAGAGCTTACTTGGAGTTGCAAGTTGCATTTGAATCCTTGATTCAAATGGACTTCATCCAAATATAATGTTGGCTGCATTAGCACAATCAGCATCACATCTTCATGCCATGTGCATGCATCATTTTGTTTCATATGCTTGTGTTTTGATTGTTGGCACCGTTCCTTCTCCATAGGTCCTGCTCCGGAGACCGTTCCAGAGTACCTGTCTGTGAAGCAGTGCCTCCCTTGTTGATATACCATGCAAGCAAACCCCCTTGTTCATTCCGATACAATCCTACTCTCTCGCTTCTGCTCTCAGTTATTGCATTAGGACAACAATGATTCATCTGCTACTTTGTGCTGCGGTAGTTGAACCCATTCCTTTGCATGACCTGTCATTGCCACAGTAAATAGTTGAAACCCACTAGCATGTGTAGGAGTTGATTGAAGCCATTGTTGTGTTCCTACCATGCTATGCCTGCTATTGCTTAGAGTGTGTCAGGTCTGATTCATTGGGAATGAATTGGAGTGTAGTGCTCTATGTTCTGATGCTGAGAGTTAAGTGTGTGAACACGATTTGGTAAAGGTAGCGTGAGAGGCCATGTAGGAGTACATGGTGGGTTGTCTCACTGGAACCATCCTTAAGCACTGAGTTCTATGTATGTTGTCCAATGACTCGATACTACCACACATTGGGTTCCGGTAACTCGACCCCTCTCGACTTATTAACCAACTTGATCTATGTCCAGGAGTCGCAACTAGTTTCTGGTGTTTGTAGGTAGTGCTATTTTTCTACCAAGTGGCACCCGGCATGGTGGGCTTGGGACAGACTAGGCACACGTGGCCTGGTGTACCGAGTGGCACCCGGATGGTGTGCTCGGGAACCCTGCACACATCGTTTGGGGCCGTGAGCGAAACCCCGGCTGGATCTCCTTGCAGATGGAACCCGAATCGGCGATAAACCTGGGCTAGAGTCTTGTGTGGTTAGTCAGGTCGTGGCCGACACCCTCGCCAGGCTTCCGCTTGAAGGTTGCCGAGATACATGACGTGTACATGGCGGTAAGTGGCGAGAGCGTGTGTGAAGAAGTACACCCCTGCAGGGTTAACATGATCTATTCGAATAGCCGGGTCCGCGGTTATGGACTTCTTGGATGCTTACATGGTACATAGACAACTTGAAGTGGATACTCTAAAATGCTCAAGACAAGTGTGAGTGCTATGGATGGCCTTCTCGTAGGGAGACGGGGATGAATCCATAGTAGTGTATTGTGTGGTGATTAGTGGACTCCTGTGCGCCATCTCACCTCAAAGAAGTTCTCGTAGTCGTAGAACAGGATAGCCACTGAGTTAAAGATGGCTTGCTGCAACTAAACCCCACATTACCCTCTTGATACAAATGCATGTATGATAGGATCTGATGTAAGTCTTGCTGAGTACCTTTGTACTCATGTTGCTTTATTTATGTTTTTGCAGCGGAGACTTCGGTCTTACTAGTGTTCTCGTGGACTTCGACGAGTAGCTTGTGCCTCAGCTACGATCTTGATCGGATGTTGTAGATAGTCAGGCTCTTCAGCCTTTTTCATTTGTAGATGTCTGTACCCAGACATGTAATGCTTCCGCTTGTTGCTTGTATGCTCTGTATGATGGGTCCTGTGACCCATGTTTGCAATAAATGCTATGATGGCTCTTTGAGCCTTATCTATATGAGTTGTTGAGTTATGCTGTGATGCCATGTTGTACAACACATACTTGCATGTTATGCGTACGTGTAATGTGTATTGCTATGTGTGGGATCTGACTATCTAGTTGTTTATCCTTAGTAGCCTCTCTTACCGGGAAATGTCTCCTAGTGCTTCCACTGAGCCATGGTAGCGTGCTACTGCTCCGGAACACTTAGGCTGGCCGACATGTGTCCTTCTTCGTTCCTGTGTCTGTTCCTTCGGGGAAATGTCACGCGATGAATACCGGAGTCCTGTTAGCCCGCTACAGCCCGGTTCACCGGAGTCCTGTTAGCCTAGTGCTACAGCCTGGATTCACTCGCAGATGACCGACACGTTCGATGCTGGGTCATGGATGCCTGTCCCTGTAAGTTTGTGCCACTTTGGGTTTACGACTAGCCATGTCAGCCCGGGTTCTTTGTCATATGGATGCTAGCGACACTATCATATACGTGTGCCAAAAGGCGCAAACGGTCCCGGGCATGGTAAGGCGACACCCGTGGGGAATACCGTGCATGAGGCCGCAAAGTGATATGAGGTGTTACATGCTAGGTCGGTGTGGCATAGAATCGGGGTCCTGACAGCTGGTGCCCACTCTATTTATGTTGATATATGTAACCTGTCCTCATGGTTACTTGAATTCTCTTGATGCATGTCTTACAAGTTGTTGAACATGTCATTGCACTCAAAACTAGCTTTCTGCAAAAATTTACCTATATCATGCATTGTTGTATCTTGAACCAAAACATGGGTTGCTTGCGAGTACATTCAAAGTACTCATTGGCTTGTCATTGGTTATTTAATTGACCAGGCATGGAAGAACCAGAGTTCGAAGAAGAGTTCTTTGGAGACGAACATGCGAACTAGGACGCTTTCCCAGTCAGAATGCCTGTAGGGTTAAGGCAGATGGCATGGGTCCAAGTTATCGACGAAGATTTCCGCTGCAATGTTATACTCAAGACTTGACCATAATGGTCCTACTTGTGTAAAACGGTATGTATGGATGTAAGACTCTTGTTATTCAGCTTCTGTGTGTTCAGTGAGCATTGATCTCTGGGATCACTGTACACGTGCATTCGGTGATCTCGACTTATGAGTCGGGTCCCCACACCCGCCCATCGTGGCGTAGGAAGGAGGAGGTCGGAGTCGCGGGCTGACTCCCACAGCCGGCTTCTCTGGAAGTCGTCAGGTAAGAGTCGGCTTATCTGGAAGCCGTCACCTGAGAGTCGGCCTACCTCGAAGCCGTCCCTGGGACTTGGTCGTGAGGGACGGTTGATGCCGACTCCCAGGAGGCGGCTCTTCATCGTGGGGACTTGAGGGGCACAGTCTGCCCCAATGTTTTGAAAGGCTCTGGGGCTCGGGTTGGCCTACCCGTGGCCCATTACTCCGACAAACCACCTTTCCCTGTTAGGATAAAGGAACATGCTAAGGTTTCAATTGTGGTCAATAAAAGTTATATTAGAACACCTAAACCAGCTGAACAAATCAAGGTAGGACCTAGTGTTGCTATGGTTAAGGATCTCCTCGTTGAAAAGATAGATGGGCATGTTATTTACTTCTGTGATGAAGCTGCTAGAATTGCCAAACCCGATGAAAAAGATAAACATAGATCTATTGTTGGCATGCATGTTGTCTCAGCTAAGATAGGAGATCACTATTATCATGGTTTATGTGACATAGGTGCTAGTGTGAGTGCTATTCCTTTTACTCTATATCAAGAAATTATGAATGACATAGCACCCGCTGAGATAGAAGACATAGATGTTACTATTGAACTTGCTAATAGAGACACCATCACACCAATTGGGATTGTTAGAGATGTTGAAGTCTTGTGTGGGAAAATAAAATACCCTACTGATTTTCTTGTTCTTGGTTTCCCGCAGGATGACTTTTGTCCCATTATCTTTGGTAGACCTTTCTTGAACACCATTAATGCTAAAATAGATGGTGAGAAACAAACTGTCGGTGTTAGTTTTGGTGATTCTCATGAGTTTATTTTTTCCAAGTTTAGTAGAAAGCATCATAAGAAAGAGTTGCCTAGTAAGGATGAAATTATTGTTCTTGCTTGTATTGTTGTACCTCCTACCGATCCTTTAGAACAATATCTGCTAGACCATGAAAATGATCTACATATGCATGAAAGAAATGAAATAGACAGGATCTTGTTCGAACAACAACCTATGCTTAAACACAATTTGCCTATTGAAGCTCTAGGAGGTCCTCCTCCAACTAAAGGTGATCCTGTGTTTGAATTAAAACAATTGCCAGACACTTTGAAATATGCTTATCTTGATGAGCAGAAGATATATCCACTATTATTAGTGCAAACCTTTCAGAACATGAAGAAGAAAGATTATTGGAAGTTCTAAGGAAGCACCGAGCTGCTATTGGATATATTCTTGATGACCTTAAGGGCATCAGCCCCACTCTATGTCAGCACAAGATTAATATGGAACCTGATGCTAAACCAATTGTTGACCACCAATGTTGGTTGAATCCGAAGATGAAAGAAGTGGTAAGGACGGAAATATTACAACTTCTGGAAGAAGGTATAATCTATCCTATAGCTGATAGTAGATGGGTAAGTCCTGTCCATTGTGTCCCTAAGAAAGGAGGTATTATTGTTGTTCCTAATGATAAGAATGAACTTATTCCACAAAGAATCATTACAGGCGATAGAATGGTAATTGATTTTAGAAAATTACACAAAGCAACTAGAAAAGATCATTACCCTTTGCCTTTTATTGATAAAATTCTAGAAAGATTATCTAAGCACACACAATTTTGCTTCCTTGATGGATATTCTGGTTTTTCACAAATACATGTTTCTCAACCTGATCAAGAAAAGACCACTTTTACTTGTCCGTTTGGAAATTATGCTTATAGATGTATGCCTTTTGGTTTATGCAATGCACGTGCTACCTTTCAGAGTTGTATGACTGCTATATTCTCTGACCTCTGTGAAAAGATTGTTGAGATTTTCATGGATGAATTTTCTGTTTATGGGAAGTCTTTTGATGATTGTTTAAGAAACCTTGATCGAGTTTTGCAGAGATGTGAGCAAATGAATCTTGTCTTGAATTGGGAGAAGTGCCACTTTATGGTTAATGAAGGTATTGTTTTGGGCCATAAAATTTCTGAAAGAGGTATTGAGGTGGACAAAGCGAGGGTTGATGTTATTCAGAAAATGCCATATCCTAAAGATATCAAAGGTATTCGTAATTTCCTTGGTCATGTTTGTTTCTATAGGAGATTTATCAAAGACTTTTTTAAAATTTATAGGCCTCTTACAAATCTTTTGCAAAAGGATATTCCTTTTGTTTTTGATGATGATTGTCTAGAAGCCCTTGAAACACTCAAGAAAGCCTTAATTTATGCACCTATTGTTCAACCACCTAATTGGAACTTGCCTTTTGAAATTATGTGTGATGCTACTGATTATGTTGTTGGTGTTGTTCTAGGAAAAACAGTTGATAAGAAACTAAATGTTATCCATTATGCTAGTAAAACTCTACATAGTCCACAAAGAAATTATGCTACTACTAAAAAAGAATTTTTAGCAATTGTGTTTTCTTGTGGTAAATTTAGATGCTATATTGTAGATTCAAAAGTAATTGTTCACACCGATCATGCTACTATGAAATATCTTATGGAAAAGAAAGATGCTAAACCTAGGCTTATTCGGTGGGTTCTCTTGGTACAAGAATTTGATTTACATATCACTGATAGAAAAGGAGCGGAGAAGTTATTTTCCCAAGGTTTGGAGTCCCTAGATATTTAATGACTGATAGTTGTTCACACTTTATTCATGGTGCTTTCCGTAAAATGCTTGCCAAGTATGATGTTAACCATGGAATTGCATCACCCTATCATCCTCAGTCTAGTGGTCGGGTTGACCTTAGCAATAGAGAAATAAAATTAGTTTTACAAAAGACTATTAATAGGTCCCGGAAGAATTGTTCTAAGAAATTCAATGATGCACTTCGGGCCTATAGAACAACATATAAAAATCCTATGGGTATGTCTCCCTATAAAACGGTTCATGGAAAAGCTTGTCATTTGCCTCTTGAGTTAGAACATAAAGCATATTGGGCAATTAAAGAACTCAACTATGATTTCAAACCTGCTTGTGAGAAGAGGTTATTTGATATTAGCTCATTAGATGAATGGAGAACCCAAGCTTATGAAAATGCCAAGTTGTTTAAAGAAGAAGTTATAAGATGGCATGATAAAAGAATCCAAAAACGTGAGTTCAAGGTTGGAGAATATGTTCTTTTGTACAACTCTCGTTTCAGATTCTTTGCAGGAAAACTCCTCTCCAAATGGGAAGGACCCTATGTTATCGAGGAGGTTTATCGATCTGGAGCTACCAAAATAATAATGCCACTAACCCGAAGGTTGTTAATGGGCAACGAATAAAACATTATATCTCAGGTATGCCCATTAATGTTGAAAGCAATATTATCTAAACTATGACCCCGGAAGAACACATAAAAGAGACCTTCCGGAACACTCCAGAATCATGAAAAAGAGGAGGTACGTGATACGGTAAGTAAACAGACTCCGAAAAATATGCAAAAATATTTTTTGTCCGTTTTGGAATATAACAAAAATTAGGAAAATAAGAAACAACCAGGAAGGCACCCCTAGTGGGAATGAGATACCAGGGCGCGTCTGGCTTGCCAGGCACGCTCGGGTGGGTTGTGCCCACCTCGGGTACCATCCAGACTCCATTTTTCTTCGTTTGCTTGTTTCCCAAGATAAAAAAATCCTTATATACCCCCCGAACCCATTGACCACCGTATCATGGAGAAATCTTATGTTTTCTTTTTCTTGCTGTTTTCTGACAGGTCTAATCCACCATGGCCGCTTCAAGCTCCTCCAAGGACAAGTTCTTCGAGAATGTCATCAACCATATTTGCGGGAGGTGATGCAGCACCCTCAAGCTATCCAGATTCGAGAGGGGGTGCTCCAGATCCATGATGTGCAAGGCCCTAAGGGGATTGGATCTGTGGAGGCTAGGCTTGAAGCTATGGAGCAGGAAGTCTTCCGATGCAAGGGGATGGTGGAACATGGAATAAATTCCAATCATCTCGTGATCGCGAACTACACCCGTGATCTCAAGGTGGATGGCAAGTCCATGAAGGACAGTGTCTTCTCCTTCAACGAGCAAATCAACTTCCTCCAGAGCCAGATCTACGACCTTCAAAACCAAGTCTTTGAATATGAGGCAAGGTTTAAAGGTATGAGTTTGGCTGCTAGTTGTTGGACCCGAGAGACTCACTCCTCCTCTTATGATGGTGAGCCTCTGCCATGGAAACCCAAGGATAAGATCGCCACTACTTCATCACCACCACCTCCTTCTTCATCACCCAAATAAAATTGAATATCGGGTATGGGTACTCCCCTTGGCTTGTGCCAAGCTTGGGGGAGGTGCCCGTGTATCATACCACTTCCACTATCTTTTGCCTTTATTTACCTTAGTTCGATCCATAGTTATCTTTTGCTTCAGATGAATAAAAGTTTAGTTCGATCCTTTCTTTTGAAAGTTTGCTTAGTGATCTATCCTTGTAATCGTGTGCGAGATATATAATAAAGTTTAGTTTGAGTTTTACTTTCTTTACTTTCATTTTTCAATAAAAAGAAAGGAAATAAATGAAAAAGATCATATGCTAATCTTATGGTAAGTAATGACACCACATAAGGAAATGTATAAGTAGAAAATTTTATTGGAGATTGACATACATAGCATTGGTCAATGATGCAATTCATGAAAGAATTAATTAGGGAAGAAAAGATTCACATGCAAATACACTATCTTGGAAATCTTTTGTGATTGTGAGCCCCTATCAAAATATTATATGCCAAAATTTTTGACGTTGGACAAGGAAGACAACGTAATGATTTATGTTTGTTCATATTCACATAGAAGTTATATTGTCATAAATCCTTCAACATATGGTGCTTGCCTCCCTATCTTTGCTAGCCAAGAATTCCGCACCAAGTAGAGATATTACTTGTGCATCCAAAAACCCTTAAACCCAAATCTTATTTTCAAGAGTCCACCATACCTACCTAAGGATTGAGTAAGATCCTTCAAGTAATTTGTCATCAGTGCAATAAGGCAATAAAAAAATTGCTCCTAAAAGTGTTAGATCATTTAGTGTAAGAGAAAATTCAGTGTTGTATGAAGTTGTGATGGCAAAGAATAAAAGCGACAGACTGCATAATAAAGGTTGATATCACAAGGGGCAATATAACATGACATCCTTTTGCACTAAGGGATTGCGCATACAACCAAAAAGGGCATGGCAACCTCTTCTTCCCTCTGCAAAGAGCCTATGTTTTACTTTTATGTATTTACTTTCATGCAAGAGTCAAGGATTTTCTCTCTATTCCTTTTTATTTTTCCCTTTTAGCAAGCATCATGTGGTGAGGAAAGATATAGGCACATATATCCAGTTGGATATGGGTAGCATGAGTTATTATTGTTGACATCACCCTCGAGGTGAGTATGTTGGGAGGAAAAACTATAAGCCACTATCTTTTTATGTGTCCGGTTGAAATGTTTTGCTCATGTGTATGTGGCGAGTGTTAGCAATCATAGAAGACTATATGATGGTTGAGTATGTGACTTGACAAAACGGCTCTGATACGTGACCCTTCTTGAAAATATGATGAATTGTAGTTGCAACATTGACTAAGAACATAGTTTGTTGGTTTTCAATAGAGTTTATGCTTTATAATTCGTTGTTGTGATGAATTGTTACTTGTTCATGAGAACTCTATGATAAAAGTTTTATGTCATAGTTTTTTGTTGTTATAATAAGTTACATGATGCTTCTATGTCCGTATTTTGTTTTTATAGACACCTCTCTCTCTCTAAGCATGTGGACATGTTTTTTGATTTCGGTTTTCGCTTGAGGACAAGCGAGGTCTAAGCTTGGGGGAGTTGATACGTCCATTTTGCATCATGTTTACCTACTGTTATTTATATTGTTTTTATGCATAATAATGCCTTTTGGAGTAATTCTAATGTCTTTTCTCTCATAATATGCAAGGATCACATAAAGAGGGAGAATTCTGGCAGCTGGAAATCTGAACCTGAAAAAGCTATGCCAGGCCACCATTCTGCACAATTCCAAATGAGCTAAAACTTCACGAGGAATTTTTATGGAATAAATAAGAAATAATGGAGCAAATAACTACTGAAGGAGGGCACCTGGTGAGCACAAGACACCAGGGTGCGCCAGGTCCCCCAGGTGCGCCCTGGTGGGTTGTGCTCAGCCGAGCCCACCTCCGGGGCCCATCTTCTGGTATATAAGTTGCTTTGACCTCAAAAAATAAGGAGAGGACTTTCGGGACAGAGCGCCGCCATCTCGAGGCAGAATTTGGGTAGGAGCACTTTTGCCCTCCGACTGAGCGATTCCGTCGGGGGAACTTCCCTCCCGGAGGGGGAAATCATCATCATCATCATCATCACCAACAACTCTTCCATCTTGGGGAGGGCAGTCTCCATCAACATATTCAATATCACCATCTCCTCTCAAACCCTAGTTCATATCTTGTGTTCTTTGTACCGGAACTATAGATTGGTGCTTGTCGGTGACTAGTAGTGTTGATTACATCTCGTAGTTGATTACTATATGGTTTATTTGGTGGAAGATTATATGTTCAGATCCATTATACTATTTAATACCCTTCTGATCTTGAGCATGATTATAATTTGTGAGTAGTTACTTTTTTCTTGAGGTCACGGGAGAAATCTTGTTGCAAGTAATCATGTGAATTTTATACGTGTTCGATATTTTGATGATATGTACGTTGTGATTCCCTTAGTGGTGTCGTGTGAATGTCGACTACATGACACTTAAACATACTTGGGCCTAAGGGAATGCATTGTGGAGTAGTTATTATATGATGGGTTGCGAGAGTGACAGAATCTTAAACCCTAGTTTGTGCGCTATTCTGTGAGGGGCTGATTTGGATCCAAAAGTTTAATGCTATGGTTAGAATTTATTCTTAATACTTTATCTCGTAGTTGCGGATTCTTGCGAGGGGGTTAATCATAAGTAGGAGGTTTGTTCAAGTAAAAACAGCACCTAAGCACTGATCCACCCACTTATCAAATTATCAAAGTAGCAAACACAAATCAAACCAACATGATGATAGTGACTAGCTGAAATCCCCTTGTGCCCTCAAGAACACTTTGCTTATCATAAGAGAGCATTTTGGCTTGTCCTTTGCCTCAAAAGGATTGGGCTACCTTGCTGCACTTTTGTTACCGTTACCATTACATGCTCATTACAAATTATCTTGCTATCAAACTACTTGTTACTTATAATTTCAGTGCTTGCCGACATTACCTTGCTAAAAACCGCTTGTCATTTCCTTCTGCTCCTCATTGGGTTCGACACTCTTACTTATCGAAAGGACTACGATTGATCCCCTCTACTTGTGGGTCATCAATCGTTTCTTAAATTACTGGAGACCCATAACTCCGATTAGGCTAAAATTTTGAGGGAGTTTTATCCAGAAATTATCTTTCCTGTGGCGAAAGAAGGTCTCCAACCGACTTATGTGGGAGTCACAAGGCAACATGCGCGACGTACCCCCTGGTCGTGCCTTGTTGCCTTATGGCCACTGAGGGAGTCCTGGATTAGGGGGTGTCCGGATGGCCGGACTATGACCTTTGGCCGGACTCCCGGACTATGAAGATACAAGATTGAAGACTTCGTCCCGTGTCCGGATGGGACTTTCCTTGGCGTGGAAGGCAAGCTTGGCGATACGATATGTAGATGTCCTCCCATTGTAACCGACTCTGTGTAACCCTAGCCCTCTCCGGTGTCTATATAAACTGGAGAGTTTTAGTCCATAGGACGAACAACAATCATACCATAGGCTAGCTTATAGGGTTTAGCCTCTCTAATCTTGTGGTAGACCAACTCTTGTACTACCCATATCATCAATATTAATCAAGCAGGAGTAGGGTTTTACCTCCATCGAGAGGGCCCGAACCTGAGTAAAAACATCGTGTCCCTTGTCTCCTGTTACCATCCGCCTAGACGCACAATTCGGGACCCCCTACCCGAGATCCGCTGGTTTTGACACCGACATTGGTACTTTCATTTAGAGTTCCTCTGTGTCGTCACCCTTAGGCCCGATGGCTTCTTCGATCATCAACCACGACGCGGTCCAGGGTGAGACTTTTCTCCCCGGACAGATCTTCGTGTTCGGCGGCTTCGCATTGCGGGCCAATTCGCTTGGCCTGCTGGAGCAGATCGAAAGCTACACCCCTGGCCATCAGGTCAGATTTGGAAGTTTAAACTACACGACTGACATCCACGGGGACTTGATCTTCGATGCATTCGAGCCACGGCTGAGCGCACCGCACTATCACAATGGGCAAGATCTAGCTCTGCCGCTGGACAGAGCTCAGAGCGCTTCTCAGGTGTCCGCTCCGACCCTTAGCTCAGAGCCGACCGCGCCAATCGGGGACGGACCCTTGGACGCCGCCGAGAAGCTGCAATCTCTACGGCGATTGAGACGAATACCAGCCTAGTCCTTTGTGAGGCCTGTGACTCCAAGGTGCCGGACTCCTTTCCGGACTCCGAATCTTCCGCACCCCTTCCGACCGAACCCAATTGGGCTCCGATCATGGAGTTCACCACCGCGGACGTCTTTCAGCACTCGCCCTTTGGCGACATCCTGAATTCGCTAAAGTCTCTCTCTTTGTCAGGAGAACCCTGGCCGAACTGTGGTTAGCAAGGTTGGGATGCGGACGACGAAGAAATTCGAAACCCACCCACCACCCACTTCGTAGCCACTGTCGATGATTTAACCGACATGCTCGACTTCGACTCCGAAGACATCGACGGTATGGACGCCGATGAAGGAGACGACCAAGAACCAGCACCTATAGGGCACTGGAAAGCCACCTCATCATATGACATATACATGGTGGACACCCCAAAAGCAGGGAATGGCAATGAAAAAACGGAGGATGACCCCTCCAAGAAACAACCTAAGCGCCAACGTCAGCGGCGCCGCTCTAAATCCCACCAAAGCAAAAACAGCGAGTCCGGCGCTGGAGATAACAACACCCCGGAAAGTGTCGAAGAGAACCCCCTCCAGCAGGATTCAGCGCAGGAGGACGGAGAAGCCAGCCCTCATGAGAGAGCGGCAGACAGGGAGGTCGAGGACGACAATTATATGACTCCCTTCGAAGACGAGGCAAGCCTCGACGACGATGAATTTGTCGTGCCAGAGGATCCTGTCGAACAAGAGCGTTTCAAACGCAGGCTTATGGCCATGGCAAGCAGCCTCAAGAAAAAACAGTAGCAACTTAGAGCTGACCAAGATTTGCTAGCCGACAGATGGACTGAAGTCCTGGCGGCCGAAGAGTACAAACTCGAACGCCCCTCCAAGAGCTACCCAAAGCGCAGGCTGCTACCCCAACTGGAGGAGGAAGCAACTAAACCTACATCACCAGCGTATGATGTGGCCGATCGGCCACCCCGTGGCCACGACAGAGAGGCCTTTCGTCCCTGAACTCAAGCCGCACCCCGGCGCCGCTCAAAAAATACCAGGGCACGGGGAAACGCACCAGACCTGCGAGACATATTGGAGGACAAGGCAAGGCAAACAAGATCAATCTACGGATCGCGTGGGCGCCCCACGTCACGTGACGATAACTGTCACGCCGGATACGGCAAATACGGCCAGGCCGAACACAACAGACAAAGCTCATAGAGGCGCCGAACAACAGAGGACAGAAGGGCTTCCCCCCACAAGTGCGGCGTCGTGATATAGCCCAGTACAGAGGCGCCACACACCCACTATGATTCACAGACGAAGTAATGGATCATCAAATCCCCGAGGGTTTTAAACCCGTAAACGTCGAATCATACGATGGCACAACAGATCCTGCGGTATGGATCGAGGATTATCTCCTTCATATCCACATGGCCTGTGGTGATGATCTACACGCCATCAAATACCTCCCGCTCAAGCTTAAAGGACCAGCTCGGCATTGGCTTAATAGACTGCCAGCAGAGTCAATTAGTTGCTGGGAGGACCTGGAATCCGCATTCCTTGACAACTTCCAGGGCACTTATGTGCGACCACCAGACGCCGATGACCTAAGCCACATAATTCAACAGCTAGAGGAATCAGCCAGACAATTCTGGACGCGGTTCCTAACCAAGAAAAATCAAATAGTCGACTGTCCGGACGTAGAGGCCCTTGCAGCCTTTAGGCACAACATTCGAGACGAATAGCTTGCCCGGCACCTAGGACAGGAAAAGATGAAATCTATGGCAGCCCTCACGACACTCATGACCCGCTTTTGCGCGGGAGAAGACAGCTGGCTAGCTCGTAGCAATAACATAACCAAGAGCCCTGGTAACTCAGATACCAAGGACAACAATGGCAGGTCACGCCGTAACAGGCACAAGCGCCGCATTAACGGTGATAATACTGAGGATATGGCAGGCAGGCAAGAAGCCATTCAAAAGAAATCCTCCGGGCCCATCCAGTTTATACCGGATACTCGATCGCTCATGCCAGATACATGGCACCCCTGAACAACCAGCCAATCACACCAACAAGGATTGTTGGGTGTTCAAGCAGGCAGGCAAGTTAAGTGCTAAAAACAGAGACAAGGGGCTGCATAGCGATGACGAGGAGGAGCCCCGGCCGCCGAACAACAGAGGACAGAAGGGCTTCCCCCCACAAGAGCGGACGGTGAACATGATATACGCAACCCATATCCCCAAAAGGGAGCGGAAGCGTGCTCTCAAGGACGTCTATGCGTTGGAGCCAGTCGCCCCAAAGTTCAACCCATGGTCCTCCTGCCCGATCACTTTTGATCGAAGGGACCACCCCACTAGCATTCGTCACGGCAGATTCTCCGCATTGGTCCTAGACCCAATCGTTGACGGATTTCACCTCACTAGAGTCCTTATGGACGGCGGCAGCAGCCTGAACCTGCTTTATCAGGATACAGTGTGAAAAATGGGTATAGATCCCTCAAGGATTAAACCCACCAAAATGGGTATAGATCATCATACCAGGTGTAGTAGCCAGCTGTACAGGCTCAGTCACACTCGAAGTGGTCTTCGGATCCCCGGATAATTTCCGGAGTGAAGAGTTAATCTTCGACATAGTCCTGTTCCGCAGTGGCTATCACGCCCTGCTCGGACGAACCGCATTCGCAAAATTTAATGCGGTGCCGCACTACACATATCTCAAGCTCAAGATGCCAGGCCCTCGCGGAGTCATTATGGTCAATGGAAACACCGAACGCTCTCTCCGAACAGAGGAGCACACGGCGGCCCTGGCGGCGGAAGTACAAAGTAGCCTCTTAAGGAAATTCTCCAATCCGACTATTAAACGTCCATACAACGTCAAGCGCGCCCGAAGTAACCTACAACAAAACCGGCAGGCACGTTCCGAGCAAGCATAGCTGTGCGGCCCTAACCCCAGCCCTCGCGAGATTGCGATAGCAGTACCACGCGTACATAACTACGCTCTGGAAATACCATGGGCATAAGGGGAGGGGCACAACCACGGCATGCCCAGAATGCGGCTCAACCGCACTAGGGGCTCCCGATTTTGCCATTTCTTCTTTTTTTTATATACTTTCAGGACTCCACTATTCGGAAGGCCTGTCCGGCAAAACACTCACCGAACACACGATGCAATAGCCAGGGAGACGACAAGCCACGTCAAATGTCCAGGTGGTCTCTATAACGAGCTAAATACCTGTCTTACTTAAAGTCTCGCAGCTTGCCCTTGGAGAGGGAAATGTCAAATAATCCCATCTCTTGCTTATCGCACTATTTGTATTGTTCTGCTTTCATAGCAGCCCTTTAAATAACAATACATAGCTCTTGTCTGTTATTGTATTCATTCATTTTTATATAAATATGTCCAGTCATGACATTATGCATCCGTACACTTTGGTATGGCCAATACACCAGGGGCTTAAGTTCCCCAGAATACGGTGTGAGAAGACCGAACACTCTTATGAGTGCGGCACCCCGAACTTATAGCACTATATGCATCGGCTCCGAATCATGTCTTTGGTCAATAGTTGGGTTTGCCCGGCTCCCATGTCTTGGTACCTTACGTTTTGCAATGTCGGCTAAGGTAGCGCTGGGAGAACTACTGCGATTGTGCCCTAGTTGAGCTGGGTTAACACCTTAGTGGAGAAAGCTAAAACTGACCGTCATGATAGGGCGAGAGACCGGTCGCTATTCGAGAGGTATTTCGAGTCCCTAAAGACTTATGCCGCTTAGAGCGAGGAGCTGGATTTATCCGGCCAAGGCGTGGATAGCGCCCCGAACTCGGTCTTCCGAATACTAGGGGCTTCGCCAAAATTTAAAATTATAGAATTCTATGGCTAAGTGAGAGTGATAAAGCACTATAAGTCCGATGGCCTTGTTCGTTGTGCTGAGCGCCTCCCTAGATGGACCCAAGAATGGGAACAAGAGTGCTCAGGTTTATCCCGAACACCCCAGCACTAGTGGCATGGGGGTAGAAGCGGACGACTTGCATCTCTCAGATTTCATAAACGGCCGCACAGAAGGTAATAGTTTAAATTCAAAAAGCGTTGCTTAGCGCATATGAACAAGTTTTCAGCGCACAGGATAAACACGAGCGAGTTTACTCTAAATTACATCCCCGGTACATTCATTCGCTACAAGACGGGCACCCTTCAGGATGCCCTCATAATACATATCGGGCCTGCGATGCTCCTTCCCCTCCGGTGGCCCATCCTTCACCAGCTTCTCAGCATCCAGCTTGCCCCAGTGCACTTTAGCACGGGCAAAAGCCCTACGGGCGCCCTCGATGCACACGGAGCACTTGATGACTTCAAGCCATGGACAGGCATCCACCAGCCGCCGCACTAGCCCAAAGTAGCTCAAAGGCACGACCTCCCCAAGCCACAGCCGGCCTATCAGGCCCTTCATTGCCTGTTCGACTGCCTTATGAAGCTCGACTAGCTGCTTCAGCTGGTCGCTCAAGGGCACCAGGGATTCGGCCTCAGCATACTGGGACCAGAACACCTTCTCCGTCGAGCTTCCTTCCTCAGCCCGGTAGAATCCGGCGGCGGCGGATACACTGCGGGGCAGATTTGCGAATGCTCCTGGAGAGCTCCGGATGCGGGTAAGTAACAGGTAATTTACTTTCACATGCTTGCTTTGCATAAAGAATGCCTTACCCGCCGCAATCTTTTTCATCGCCTCAATCTCCTGGAGGGCTTTTTGGGCTTCGGCCTTGGCAGATTTGGTGCTTTCAAGTGCCGAGGCAAGCTCGGACTCTCAAGTCTTCGAGTCAAGCTCTAAACTCTCATGCTTCTTCACGAGAGCATCGAGATCTTGCCGTACCTCCGCCACCCGCGCCTCTTGCTTTTCTCACTCAGTGCGCTCCAAGGCCGCATTGTCTTTGGCCTTGGATAGCGCTTCCTTCAGGGTCGCCACCTCAGATGTGGCCCCTGCAACATTCACGTTGGTCCTGTCATTATTTGCAACCAGGTATTCTTTATATACTTACATAAGGTATTACATACCTTCCTGGTCCTCGAGCTGCTTCTTAGCACGGCCGAGCTCGTTCTTGGACCGATCGAGGCTCTGCTTCAAAGCATCGACCTCCGCAGTCAGTGCGGCAGAGGTCAGCAGTGCAGCTTGCATTCCCATATTGACATATTTATGTTAGACTCCTGCGTATATCTTATTTAGATCCTCAGTCCGGCTTTTCTTTACGAACACCACACTGAGCATCAGGGGATACTGTCTATGCGGTAACATTTTTATATGTTTTAAATACATACCTCAAAGCCTGTTAGCAGGCTGGTACAGGCTTCTGTCAGCCCGCTCTTGGCGGACTGAACCTTCTGAATCACCGCACTCATAACAATGCGGTGCTCCTCGTTGATGGAGGCGCCGTTAAGCACCTCCAGCAAATTGTCCGGTGCCTCCGGTTGGACGGAGGCCGCCGGCATCGTAGGCTTGCCCTTCTTGCGAAGGGGCCGCTTGCCGGACTCCAGAACCACTGAAGGTTCCGGAGCGGTCTCCGGCCCAGGGCCGGACTTAGATTCCTCTGGGGCTTCACCCCCTTTGGGCCTGGAGTCCGGGAGGTCGCCTTGCGGCGCCTCCAGGACCACCTCCTCCTGGTTTAGTCCCTTTTGGGACTCCACCTCAGCATCGTCCGTAGGGCGAGGGGAGGAGGCCGTCGGGAGTGAAGCGCTATTCACATCCGACGAATCAAGGGAGCCGCTCGACAAATCGCCGAGCTGAGCCTTGGGCGGACTGCATGATTGAATTCAGTGTCAGAAGGTACTGTACAATAAAGGAACGCCATAAGTTATTCTTGCATCCGGAAACTTACGATTTTGCCAGGGGTTGACCCTGGATGGCCATTCCTCTCCGCCATCTTCGGCGTCGGAGGCGTAGTCCAGAAGAAGGGTCTTCCCCTTCTTGGACCCTCCGGCCTCCCCAGTTGGGGCGGCCTTCCTTTTCTTTCCTCCCCCCGTTGAAGGGGGAGAGGCTTCTTCTTCCTCCTCCTCGTCTTCGGAGGCGGAGGGCGCTTCGGGGTTGTCGGGCGATGAATTCGACACCACCAGTTGTCGGGAACTCTTTCGAGTCACCGTGGCCTTCTTCTTGGCCTTCTTCTCCGGCACCACATGAGGTGCCGGAACCAGCAGCTTCGTCAAGCGTGCATCTGCTGGGCCTTCGGGCAAAGGGGCCGGACAGTCAAACTGTTCGGACATCCTCTTCTAGTCCTGTTAAAGGAGCGGGAGTTTAGATCCTGCATAGAGTCAAACTATGAAAATCGAGTATCATGTAAAGGATAAAAACAAGCTTACTTCGGTGGCTTGGCGCCTGGCACAGAATCCGCGATCCTCGGTGACGGGAGGGGAGACCTCGGAGCTCTTTAATAGCACCTTCCACGCATCCATGTGCTTTGTGTCGAAGAGCCTGGACAAAGTCTGGTGCTGAGCCGGGTCGAACTCCCACAAGTTGAAAGCCCGTTGTTGACACGGGAGGATCCGGCGGAAGACATGGCCTGGATTACGTTGACAAGTTTAACCTTCTTGTTCACCAGGTCTTGGACGCAGGTTTGGAGTCCGGCCACCTCTTCCGGATTACCCCACAACAGGCCCGTCTCTTTCCAGGACGTGAGCCGGGTGGGGATGCCAGATTGGAATTCGGGGGCCACTGCCCACTCAGGGTCACGCGGCTCGGTGATGTAGAACCACCCCGATTGCCACCCTTTGATGGTTTCTACGAAGGATCCCTCGAGCCAAGTAACATTGGGCATCTTGCCCACCATGGCGCCTCCGCACTCCGCTTGCCGGCCGCTCACAACCTTCAGCTTGACGCTGAAGATCTTCAGCCATAGGCCGAAGTGAGGCTTGATGTGGAGGAAGGCCTCGCACAAGACGATAAATGCCGATATGTTGAGGATGCAGTTTGGGGCCAAATTATGGAAATCCAGGCCGTAGTAGAACATGAGCCCCCGGACAAATGGGTGAAGTGGGAAGCCCAGTCCATAGAGGAAATGGGTAAGGAACACCACCCTCTCATGGGGCCTAGGGGTGGGGATGAGTTGCCCCTCATCTGGAAGCCAGCACGCGATGTCGTTAGACAAGTATCCGGCCTTCCTCAACTTTTTGATGAGCCCCTCCGTTACGGTGGAGGCCATCCATCTACCTCCCGCTCCGGACATGTTTGGAGAAGCTTGAGGTGGGAAGTGCGGACTTGGACGCTGGAGCTCGAGTGCGCGGGAATGGATAAGCACAGGAGGAAGAAGGCGTAGATGGAAAGGGTGGATCCTTATCCCCTTATATGGGCGGCCGAAACTATGAGCCCCCACCAGCCTAATAAAACTCGCTTATCTCCCAAGCGCCGCGGTTAATGGAGCGGTTGGGTTACCCATGCCCGTATTGATGAGAATCCCAGAATAAGGGGACATGATCTCTGCTTTGACAAGACGTGCCAAGGAAACCGCCTCGCTAAACGCGCTGAGGTGGAACAGTAAAACGATTCGAATAAAGGCTTGGCCGTGGCATGATGGTACACTATGGAATACGTCAGCAGATTAGATTTGTGTAAATATTATTGTCTCTACGGTGGTATGTGGAACTTATTTTGTAGAGCCGTACACTATCCTTGTGTTCAAACATCTTCTATGAAGTATTCGGAGGAGGAACCCGCCTTGCAATGCCGAAGACAACTTGCGCGCCGGACTTGTCGTCATTGAAGCCTGGTTTAGAGGCTACTGAGGGAGTCATGGATTAGGGGGTGCCCAGATGGCCGGACTATGACCTTTGGCCAGACTCCCGGACTATGAAGATACAAGATTTAAGACTTTGTCCCGTGTCTGGATGGGACTTTCCTGGGCGTGGAAGGCAAGCTTGGCGATACGATATGTAGATCTCCTCCCATTCTAACCGACTCTGTGTAACCCTAGCCCTCTCCGGTGTCTATATAAACCGGAGAGTTTTATTCCATAGGACGAACAACAATCATACCATAGGCTAGCTTCTAGGGTTTAGCCTCTCTGATCTCGTGGTAGACCAACTCTTGTACTACCCATATCATCAATATTAATCAAGCAGGAGTAGGGTTTTACCTCCATCGAGAGGGCCCGAACCTGGGTAAAAACATCGTGTCCCTTGTGTCCTGTTACCATCCGCCTAGACGCAGAGTTCGGGACCCCCTACCCGAGATCCGCCGGTTTTGACACCAACAGCCACCTCGGGCACCGTCTTGCATTGATTCTTCTTCCCAAAAATCCCATATATTCCAAAATAAATCTCCCAAAAAAGTTGACTTCCCTTGATATGTCTCTTTTGCGCAACAAAAAATAGGAACTGGCACTGGGCATTGGATCAATATGTTAGTCCCAAAAATAATATGAAAAGGTGCCAAAAATATATGAAAGTTGTAGAATATTGGCATGAAACAAACAAAAATTATAGATACGACAGAGATGTATCATCATCCCCAAGCTTAATTCCTACTCATCCTCGAGTAGGTAAATATGAAAAAAGGATATTTTTTATGTGGGATGCTACCTAGCGTAATCTTGATCGTGTAATCTAATCATGGAATGAATATTAAGATACGAGTGATTCAAAGCAATAGTCTATATTTGATATGAAGACATCAATACTCAGGCATACCAATAATTAATCATGCCTTTCAGAATAAAAATGCTAAAGAACGCTATCCCTACAAAATCATATAGCCTTGTCATGCTCCATCTTGTTAACACAAATATAAATCATGTACAACCCCGATGTGAGCTGATCAATTGGTTCATAATTTTAACGCGCTTGACTTTTTCAACCCCCACGCAATACATGAGCGTAAGCCCTAGATATTACACTATGGGTGGAATATGTTGGTATCGGGGCTCTGCGGACCCAAACAAGGTTCAAACTCTAGGGCGTGTGCGAAGATCTAACCTAGCTGCAACCTCAAGATCATCGCCTCATGGCTTGGCCTTGTCGAGTTCGTGCAAGCGGGGAAAAGAGTGGACATAGCAGTTTACCCAGGTTCGGGCCACTTCACGGTGTAAAACCCTACTCCTGCTTTGTGGTGGATTACCTCGCGAGGAGAGATGAGGATAAACTAGTATAGTGTGTGAGCTGCCTCATCAGGGCTCAGAGGGTGAGAATGAACTGAGTGAATCCCTCTCTCCATTGGAGACTAGCCTATATTTATACTTGCCTTGGTCCTCTTCTCATGTAAGGTAGAACCCTAGATGCCCAATATTTCACGATTGGAGAGAATCATACGATGAACTTGAAGAACACGAGAAGAAGTCATGAGGGGAAACACGAGAGAATCACTCAAACCAACAAGATCCGGTTACACATATGCTCGATCCTCGAAACACAAAGAGATACATGATCCAAATCCAACAAAGGGATGATAAAAGTGGCAGTAGTTCTTATCCATGAGGAGGTCTTGAGGGGGTCTTCCCGTAAAGGGGTCTTTAATCCGCTTGGGGGATCTTCTCTAAGAGGCCGTCAACTCTGATGGAGAAGTAACCAAGTGGATGAGCAAAGCTCTATCTCTAATGTGAGCTATCACATTGCTAACCCTAGAAAGAGGGTGGCGGAGGAGTATAAATAGTCTAGGTGGGTGAAGGGGTACATGGGCCTCGGCCCTTACACTCTGCGCAGACAAGGGAGGTCAGATGTTCGGGCGACGGGACGGATATCCGGGCGCTCACGAGACGCCGGATGTCAGGGCTGTCGGGCCGGATGTTCGGGCTAGCCAGGTGCCGTCTTGATGCTCCGTGGATAGGCCTGGACCAAATGTCCGGGCGTCAGGCCGGATGTCCGGGACCTCGCGAGGGGCTGGATATCCGGGATCATGGCCGAATGTCGGGCAGGCGGGGTCGGCCTCGGGGCTCTCTGGATAGGCGGTGTTCGGATTTTTGGGCTGGTTGCCGGATTTCCGGGCCGGGGCCGGATGTCCAGGCTAGGCGCCGGATGTCCAGGCCCTATAGACTTGGCTGCTGGTCCTTTGCTGCAGGTGCCACCTCCAAGGGCTGGATGTCCGGGTACATGGCCAGATGTCCGGGTCCTGGGAGTTGTTCTTGACCCCTCTCGTTGGTTCTCTTCATCCGTGAACTTGGGGACTTGTCCGTCTTCACGTGCATCCTCGGGAGGGTCCTCTTGGTACCTAATCATGCACAACATTCCGGACTTAGGTAGTAGCCATGTCTCGAGTGGATCATATGTGGAATCACTAAGGAAAGAAGTCACCTCGGTCTTGAGAGCTCTAGCTCGTGCTCGTGTCATAGGTCCTCTTGGCACTTGACAAGACGATGATGGGTCCATGGGGATGACCGTAGGATGCTCCGCACCATCTCCCCTCCCTTGGGAAAGATCCGACCTCGGATCCAAATCCTCATCACCATGGTATGGGGAGAGATCTTTGAGGTTAAACATGTCATTTATGGAGTACTTGTCGCGTGGAATGTAAATCTTGTAGGTGTTGTTGTTGTAGCGTTCAAGCACCTTGAAGGATCCATCGGCTTCTAGTAGAAGTTTGGACTTGTGTTCGTTGGGGAAGTTTTCCTTGCGAAGGTGTAGCCACACAAGATCTCAAGTGTTGAATATCATGGGTCACTTGTAGATGTTGAGCTTGGTCGCAAGTCATTGTACTTGGCACTCAATGGTGTGCCTTGTATCTTCATGCATCTTCTTGAGTTAGTTCACTCAGGCACTCGCGTCCATGTTGATGCGCTCTTGTAGTGGTAGAGGAAGAATGAAACCGTAGACGGCATCGAAAGGGGACTTGCCGGTAGTCGAATGTCTTGCGCGGTTGTAGGCGTACTCGGTGATGGTTAGGCACTCCTCCCACTCTTTGATGTTCCTCTTGATCAACATGCGTAGTAGAGTGGAGAGTGTTTGGTTCGTCACCTCTGTTTGGCCGTCGGTTCGAGGATAGTATGCCGAAGAGAACAAGAGCTTGATCTCGAGCTTGGCGCATAGAGTCTTCCAAAAGTAACTGAAGAACTCGACGATGCAGTCCGAGACAATCGTCTTTGGCACTCCATGTAGGCACAAGATTTCCCTACAAAAAATATTTGCAATATGTGAAGCATCGTCTATCTTGTTGCATGGGATAAATGTTCCATCTTAGAGAATGGGTCCACAGCAACAAACACGGAATTCTTTCCATTTTGAGTTCTAGGCAAACCAAATACAAAGTCCATGATAATGTCTTCCCAAGGTTGATACAGAATAGGAAGGGGCATGTAAAGACCATGGGATTGAGTTTTTGACTTAGCTTTGTGACATGTAGAGCATCGTTTGGTGAAGTGTGGGACATCGCAGAACATCTTGGGCCAAAAATAGTTCTTGGAGAGCGTAGAGAATGTCTTGTCGCATCCAAAGTGTCCCATTAGTCCGCCTCCAGGAGCCTCTTGCAAAAGGAGCAAACGAAGAGAAGACTCGGGGATGCAAAGTTTGTTAGCTCTCATAAGACAATCATCCTTGACGTAATAGTGTTCCCAAGATGTATGCGTCAAACACTTAGCATAAGGAATTGCAAAAGTAGGATCATGCGCATACAAGTCTTTGATGTGCTCAAAGCTAATGACATTCAATTCAAGTGTAGTGACAAGCATGCATATGCGGGAAAGAGCATCCGCCACAATATTTTCCTTACCTTTGATGTACTTGATGACATAAGGAAATGACTCAATGAATTCACTCCATTTAGCATGACTCTTGTTCAACTTAGTTTGACCCTTAAGATACTTAAGTGTTTCATGATCGGTATGAATGATAAATTCATGAGGGCAAAGATAATGTTCACATTCACGCAAAACTCGCACTAAAGCATATAGCTCTTTGTCATAGATGGGATAATTGAGTTGCGCTTCGGAAAGTTTCTCACTGAAATATTCTATGGGGTGCTTCTCTTGCGTTAACACACCTCCTAGCATTGCAATGAATTTCAAAAGGTTTGTCAAAGTTGGGTAATGCAAGCATGGTAGAATGAGTAAGCAAATTCTTAAGCTCATTAAATGTGGTATCCCTAGATGGTCCCCAAACAAATGGCGCATTTTTCTTACTCACAGAATGCAAAGGAGAAGCAATGGTGCAAAAATCCTTCACAAATCTACGATAGAAACCGGCTAAACCAAGAAAACTATGCACTTGTTACAAGTTGGTTGGTTGGGGCCAAGTTTTAATAACATTGATCTTAGATTCATCTACGTGAACACCCTTAGAAGACACAACAAAACCCAAGAAAACAAGCTATCAACACCAAAAAGACATTTGTCCATATTACCATAAAGGTGCTCTTTCCTAAGGGTCTGCAACACGGGTCTAAGATGGGTGACATGATCTTTGAGGGATTTTCTAAAGACAAGAATATCATCAAAATAGACCACGAGAAATACACCAATATAGGGGCAAAGAACAAAATGCATGACTCGCATGAAAGTACCGGGTGCTTCGGATAAACCCATTGGCATAACTAGCCATTCATATAAGCCAAATTTGGTCTTAAATGCGGTTTTCCATTCATCACCTTCTTGGATGCGTATTTGATAGTAGCCACTCTTAAGATCAATCCTAGAGAAAATGGTGGCTCCGCTAAGATCATCAAGGATATCATCTAAGCGTGGAATAGGGTAACGATATCTAACGGTGATAGCATTGATGGGATGACAATCGGAACACATGCGATAAGTACCATCTTTCTTTGGAACAAGGATGACCGAACGGCACAAGGGCTCAAGCTTTCACGTACATGACCGTTGTCGATGAGTTCTTGCACTTGATGTTGGATCTCCTTAGTTTCCTTTGGGTTGACGCAGTAGGGAGCCTTGTTAGGTAGAGGTGCTCCGGGGATGAGGTCGATTCGGTGTTCAATGCCTCGTAGTGGAGGTAGACCGGAGCTAGCTCGTCAGGGAAAACATCTTGTAATTCCTGCAAAAGAGAAGACAACACTAAAGGTAGATCGTGAGAGGTGTTAGTTTTTGTTGCCTCGTCCTTGCACACAAGGACATAGTGCATAACACTTGAGGGGTTCTCACACACTTCTCTCATCTCACTTTTGGTGGCAAATAGGACTAAGTTTTTCTTGTTGCTCATCGTGGAGGCACTCTATTTTGGCTCGTGGCCCTCACTCTCTTTTGCGTGGATCACTCTCTCACTCTTTTCTCCATGATGGGTGGCTTTCTTGTTGGTGATCACTTGACTTGGAGACATAGGTCGTAGCATGTACTCCTTTCCTTTCATCTTGAAGCTATAGTGATTGGTACGCCCATTGTGGATGACGCCTCGGTTAAATTTCCATGGTCGACCAAGAAGTTGGTGGCAAACGGACATTGGGATGACATCACACTCCAAAGTGTCTTCATATGCTCCTATCTTGAAAGAAACTTGCACCGTATGCTCGACTTGGATAGTGCCGTAATCGCTTAGCCATTGAACCTTGTATAAGTGCGGGTGCTTCATCTTGACCAATTGGATCTTGGAGCATAGTTCTTCACTTGCCAACTTATGACAACTCCCTCCATCGATGATGACCTTGACAGACCTTCCATTGATGCCAGCCTTGGTGTGGAAGACGTGGCATCTTTGGTCTTCGTCTTGTTGATGCTAAAGAGTCAAGACTTTGGAGACAACGAGAGCGGGGATCGAATCCTCATCACAAGAGACTTGATCATCTTCATCTTCGTTCACGCGCCGGTGCATGGCCACTTGCTCAAGGGCTTCCATTTCCTCTTCACTTATGGAGTCATAGGTTCCGTCGTCATTGAGGATCATGGTGCGCTTGTTGGTACACTCAAAGGACTTGTGTCCTTAGCCGCCGCATGTGAAACACTTGATGGAACTTTTCTTGACGGTCTCATCGGTTGGAGTAGATGATGAAGCTCGCGGCTTGAAGTTGCTTGTAGTAGGAGGACGACTTGAGGTTGTTGAAGTTTTCTTGTAACTCGACTTGTCGCCGTTGCTTATAGGTGGTTTGGTTGAGGTAAAAGTTGTTGGAGTCGTTGAAGCTTGGGTGTTTGAGAAGCCTTAGCTCTTGGAAGAGTACTTGGCATAATTGAAGTCATCTTGCACTTGACGTTCCGCCTTGGTACCTTGATGCACTATCTCAATGAGGTTGGAGTAGGGTTGGAAGTCAGCAATCTTCTTGATGGGGTGATTGAGGCCATTGAAGAAACGGGCCATAGTTTGCTCATCATCTTCCGTGACATTGGCTCTTATCATGGCAATCTCCATTTCCTTGTAGTATTCTTCAACGCTCTTTGTTCCTTGTTGAGGGGCAGGAGTTTCTTGAAGAGATTGTGGTTCTGGTAGGTTGGCACAAATCATGCGCGCATGACATCTTTCATTTCCTCCCATGATGTAATTGGTGGTTCACCTCTTGCTTCTCGGCACTCAAGGACTTGTTCCCACCATATGAGCACGTAGTCGTCGAACTCAAGGGATGCCATAGCGATCTTCTTCTCTTCCTCATAGTTGTGCAAACGAAAGATCTTGTCGACCTTCAATGCCCATGAAAGGTACTCTTCGGGATCATTGCTTCCACTAAGCTTGGGCATTGTGAACTTGAGCATGCCATAGCGTTGCTCTTCATTGTGTTGGGGTCGAGGTTGATGATGACGCCCTTGACGTGGAGGATTGTCAACGTCATATTGCTCTTGGCGTGCAGGATTTCTGTAGTCATCATGCTCTTGATGAACTTGAGGTTGTGGAGGATCTTGATGATGCACTCTTGCTTGGTAGTTTCGCTCTTGAATTTCTTCGCGAAGTGCTTCTTGTTGCTCGCCTGTTTGTGTTGGGTTCTACGGTAGGGTGCGTCGACTGCAAATTAAAATTTTCCTACACGCAGAACAACCAGCAACATGCTACGGGAGATGGATCACAGATCGTTACCACTAGATACGCAGTGCCGTGCAGCGGAAGTAGAGTAGAGGCAGCGCGTTCTCGGAGTCGTCTCCTCCTTGCCCGTCTCCCATGTAGCCATTCGGATCCCGCGAACAGGTTCGCCGGAGTGGCCGCAAGTGCACCGCCTCTAACGGTATCCGTGCGTGTAGGACGAACATCGTGCGGTGGACTACTAGGTCCGATCACACAACCGGCAACGAGTGGAGGTGGCTATTCACAACACATGCAAACCTTAGTGATAGCACCGAAGCGATTAACCGCATGAGTGTTCCGCACCCCACTTTATATAGGCATCCGTCGCGGGCTCAACACTTGGGCCTCGCATGGATCCTAAAGCCCAGAAGTCTACTTGGCCACAATCTGAATATAGCTCGGATCACATCCGACCAGTGTCCTCGGATCCGACCTCGTAGGTTCCTTCCCTTAAGCGCGCGACCCCTTAGGTTCAAGCCGTCTTGGTCGCAGTTCGGATCACCTCCGAACTGCATGGTTGGTAGCAGCCTCTAGCAAGGCATGACGAACACCAAGCAGACTATGAAGCTGGTTAGGCGAACCTGTACAACATGTTACACTTCTTTTCCCTTTGCCACAGGATATATGTTGTTGGGCTCAAGGCGAGATTGTCATCCTTGTGCTAGCCCGACCTCTTTCTCGTTCCAGTGATGCCAACCACTATCCAGATGATCTCTTAATCCTTGTCGCATGGACATGCTTCTCTTGGTCGAATCACACGAGGGGCCTAGAGTATATCTCTCCTGATCGGAGGGGTAAATCCCATTTTGCTCGACCATGTCTCGCAGCATGGGTATGGACAAGCCCGAAACTTACCTTTGTAACTACCTAGTCACGGAGTAGCGTTTGGTCGGCCCAAAGAAGGTCTACCACCATCTCCAGTACATGCATCAGCTCAGATCTTAGGACATAAAACGTATGTTGTACTAGAGACTCACAGATGACATATCGCTGCGTCTCATAGTTGGGTCTGTCTAACTCGGACCTTATCTCGACTCGGATCTGACTACGTCGAATCCGAGCAGACCATTCCGATTAGCATCCAATGCTCCATGGCTAGTGAGACCAAGCCATCGACCATGTCATACGCTAGTCTAGTTGGCCGCGCGTCCACACAACCCTTTCGACTAGGGATCTTTTAGGACAGTCATCATACAATGCATAGTCCCACAAACAAGTCACGTACTTGCTGATACACATCATTGATAATGTCTAAGGAGTATCTTTATTCATAAACACATAGGAAATGTCATCATACATGATTGCCTCTAGGACATATCTCCAACAGTTTGACCATTGCGGTCGGAGATGGCGCGACTTGTATCATGTAGGGCACGTTGCGCCTCAAGTGCTTGGGCTTCACACCGTTGTTGTTGTTGACGGAGTGCTTCGGTGTCTTGTTCGTCTTGGTGTTGGCACACTCGCTCTTCCTCTTGGTGACGTTGACGTTGCCTTTCTTGTGCGTGTGCAAGAGTGGCTTGGGTTTGGTGATGATGATGTGCTTGCTCATCGAATTGCTCTAGTGGATGATTGCCATGAACAGGATTGTGGTTAGCTTGACAGTCTTGGCGCGTGGTTCGACATAGAGTGTTTGATGTTCATGTACTTGAGCCGGAGAGGGTGTCGTTGGAGTGTCGACTCGAGTGGCTCCGTCTTGAGTAGGACGAAGTGGTGGAAGGGCGGTTGACCACCAAGGCACGAATCCCGTCGATTCTTGCATCGTTCTCTTGTTTGTGTGCGTCGAACTTGTTATCGAAGTAGTCTCTCATTGCTCATTGTTCTTGATGTAAAGCTCTTTGTACACCGAAGAGGTGGCTCTTGGTGACATAGGATGACATGTCATCATCTTGCTCGATGAAGAGTGGGTTGGTATAAGAACTTGGCCTATCCATCATTCCAAGGAAATATGTGAGTTGGAGAAAGAGAACAACTTATACCAAATGTACCTTGACCGATGTTGAAGATGGACCAATGATCACTCAAATGTGGAACAAATAAATAGCGCAATTGGTACGAATTCTTCTCGATTTGCACACCTACACAAGTAAAAGCTTATGGTGGAGCTCGGTTAGGATGGTAGCACACAATTTGTTGCAATTGGCAGTGAGCCTCAATAATGTTGGAAAAGATTCACAAATTTGCAAATGCAACAAGTAGACCAATAGCAAGATATGGTACACGGAACACACGCAAATAGAAGTGGGGTCATGCAACCAAGGAATGAGCCAAAAAGTGGAATCCACGAAAATTATCTTGTTGCACAACACTACAGAGACGCTAGCACGATTGCACAATAGGCAGATACTGATACGTCTCCAACGTATCTATAATTTTTGATTGTTCCATGCTATTATATTATCCATCTAGGATGTTTTTTATGCATTTATATGCTATTTTATATGATTTTTGGGACTAACCTATTAACCTAGAGCCTAGTGCCAGTTTCTGTTTTTTCCTTGTTTTTGAGTTTTACAGAAAAGGAATACCAAACGGAGTCCAATTGACGTGCCAATTTTTGATGATTTTTTATGGACCAAAAGAAGCCCCTGGAGTGAAAGAGTTGGGCCAGAACAGTCCCGGACTGCCCCCGAGGGTGGGGGCGCTCCCACCCCCTGGACGCGCCCCCTTGTCTCGTGGACAGCTCGGAGACCCCCCTGATGTGAGACCTATGCCAAAAATTCCTATAAATATAGAAACCTCCAGAAAATAACCTAGATCAGGAGTTCCGCCGCTGCAAGCCTCTATAGCCACCAAAAACCAATGGAGACCCTGTTCCGGCACCCTGCCGGAGGGGGGGTCCCTCACCGATGGCCATCTTCATCATCCCGATGCTCTCCATGATGAGGAGGGAGTAGTTCACCATCGGGGCTGAGGGTATGTACCAGTAGCTATGTGTTTGATCTCTCTCTCTCTCTCTCATGTTCTTGATTGGGCACGATCTTGATGTACCGCAAGCTTTGCTATTATAGTTGGATCTTATGATATTTCTCCCCCTCTACTCTCTTGTAATGGATTGAGTTTTCCCTTTGAAGTTATCTTATCAGATTGAGTCTTTAAAGATTTGAGAACACTTGATGTATGTCTTGCATGTGCTTATCTATGGTGACAATGGATATTCACGTGATCTACTTGATGTATGTTTTGGTGATCAACTTGCGAGTTCACCTTATGAACTTATGCATAGGGGTTGGCACACGTTTTCGTCTTGAGTCTCCAGTAGATATTTTGGGGCACTCTTTGAAGTTCTTTGTGTTGGTTGAATAGATGAATCTTAGATTGTGTGATGCATATCGTATAATCATGCCCACGGATACTTGAGGTGACATTGGAGTATCTAGGTTATATTAGGGTTTTGGTTGATTTGTGTCTTTAGGTGTTATTCTAGTACGAACTCTAGGATAGATCAAACGGAAAGAATAGCTTCGTGTTGTTTTACTAAGGACCCTTGAATAGATCGATTGGAAAGAGTAACTTTGAGGTGGTTTCATACCCTACAATAATCTCTTCGTTTGTTCTCCGTTATTAGTGTCTTTGGAGTGACTCTTTGTTGCATGTTGAGGGATAGTTATATGTTTGAGTTATGTTATTATTGTTGAGAGAACTTGCACTAGTGAAAGTATGAACCCCAGGCCTTGTTTCGAAGCATTGCAATACCATTTGTGCTCACTTTTATCATTAGTTACCTTGTTGTATTTATATTTTTCAGATTACAAAAACCTATATCTACCATCGATATTGCACTTGTATCACCATCTCTTCGCTGAACTAGTGGACATATACAATTTACCATTGTATTGGGTGTGTTGGGGACACAAGAGACTCTTTCTTATTTGGTTGGAGGGTTGTTTGAGAGAGACCATCTTCATCCTACGCCTCTCACGGATTGATAAACCTTAGGTCATACACTTGAGGGAAATTTGCTACTTTCCTACAAACCTCTGCACTTGGAGGCCCAACAACGTCTACAAGAAGAAGGTTGTGTAGTAGACATCAAGCTCTTTTCTGGCGCCATTGCCGGGGAGGTGAGTGCTTGAAGGTATATCTTTAGATCTTGAAATCAAATCTTTTTGTTTCTTGTTTTATCACTAGTTTAGTATATAAAAGGCAATTTAAAAAATTCAATTGAGGGTACCTCATATGCTTCATCCTTTTAATGTCTTTCGTGAAAATGATGGGAAGTAAAATTGTGCTCAAGTACTAGAAGAAGAATTACATAGAATGCTTGGCATAAAATATGCGAATGATGAGCATGATTGCAATGTTGTTAGTATGAATTCTTTGAATACCTATGATGCTAATGATATGCAAAGCCGCAAGCTTGGGGATGCTATGTTTGATGAAGACGATATTTCTTTGTCCCCCAAGTTTTGATGAGCAAATTTATTATGGTAAAATCATGCCTCCTATTTATGATGATTATTGTGATGACATGTATGCCATAAATAATAAACATAACCATGAAACTTGTCATCATGATTTTAATTTTCAATTGGATTATGCTTCACATGATAGTTATTTTGTTGAGTTTGCTCCCACTACTATTGATGAGAATAAATTTGCTTATGCGGAGAGTAGTAAAATTTCTTTGCAAGTAGATCATGAAAATAATTCTTTATGTGATGGTTATATTGTTTAATTCATTCATGATGCTACTAAAAATTATTATGAGGGAGGAATATATGCTTGTAGGAGTTGCAATGATATCAAGTTTCCTCTATACGTGCTTAAAGTTTTGAGGTTATTCTTGTTTAGCCTTCCTATGCTAGTTGATTATTGTTCCCATAAATTTTTTGCTCACAAAATCCCAATGCATAGGAAGTGGGTTAGACTTAAATGTGTTAGTAATATTCTTCATGATGCTCTTTGTATGTTTCAATTCTTATCTTTTACGCCTAGCTAAAAGACAACCCAATATTTACCTTTACTGTTTTTGTGTGTTCACATTATTATGCTACTGTAGTAATCATGTTTTATAGCTTTTGTTTCAATAAAGTGCCAAGTAAGACCTTTAGGATAGCTTACAGTGATAGTTGTGTTGATCCTACTGAAAATTAGACACTTTTGCACCCAGTACATTAGTTTTGATAATTCACAGAAACATGATTTTGATCTGATTCTTTTTGCTCTGGATTGGTACACAAATTGCTCAGGTTTTCCGAATTTGGTAGAACTTTTTGAGTTACATAAGTATTCGAGAGTTACAGATTACTACAGACTGTTCTATTTTTAACAGGTTCTGTTTTCTATGGGTTGTTTGCTTATTTTGATGAATCTATGAGTAGTATCGGAGGGTATGAACCATAGAGAAGTTGGAATACATTAGATATTACACCAATATGAATTTATAATAAGTTCACAACAGTACCTAAGTGGTGGTTTATTTTCTTATACTAGCGGAGCTTACGAGTTTTCTGTTGAGTTTTGTGTTCTGAAGTTTTCAAGTTTTGGGTAAAGATTCGATTGACTATGGAATAAGGAGTGGCAAGAGCCTAAGATTGGGGATGCCCAAGTCACCCCAAGGTAATATTTAAGGACAACCAAGAGCCTAATCTTGGGGATGCCCCGGATGGCATCCCCTCTTTCATCTTCGTCTATCGGTAACTTTACTTGATGCTATATTTTTATTCACCACATGATATGTGTTTTGCTTGGAGCGTCTTGTATGATTTGAGTCTTTGCTTTTTAGTTTACCACAATCATCCTTGCTGTACACACCTTTTTGGAGAGACACACATGAATCGGAATTTATTAGAATACTCTATGTGCTTCACTTATATCTTTTGAACTAGATAATTTTGCTCTAGTGCTTCACTTGTACCTTTTTAGAGCACGGCGGTGGTTTTATTTTATAGAAATTATTGATCTCTCATGCTTCACTATATTATTTCAAGAGTCCTTTAGAACAGAATGGTAATTGCTTTGGTTAAAATTTTACTCCTAATATGATGAGCATCCAAGATAGGTATAATAAAAACTTTCATATGGAGTGCATTAAACACTATGATAAATTTGATACTTGATAATTGTTTTGAGATATAAAGGTGGTAATGTTAGAGTCATGCTAGTTGGGTAATTATGAAATTGAGAAATACTTGTGTTAAAGTTGGCAAGTCCCATAGCATGCACGTATGGTAAACGTTGTGTGACAAATTTGAAGCATGGGGTATTCTTTGATTTCCATCCTTATGAGTGGAGGTCGGGATCGCGCGATGGTTAACTCCTACCAACACTTCCCCTAGGGGCATGCGTAGTAGTACTTTGCTTCAAGGGCATATCATTGGGATCAAGAGGAGTATTCTTAGTAGCAAACAATTTCATCAGCTCATCCATCTTTCCACTCAAAACATTGATTTCTTCTATAGCATGCACTTTTTTACTAGAAGATCTTTCGGTATGCCATCAAGAATAATTAGCCATAATATTATCAATAAGTTTTGTTGCATCTCCTAACGTGATTTCCATAAACGTGCTTCCAGTGACCGAATCTAAGAGATTTCTAGAAGCAAAGTTCGAACCGACATAAAATTTTTGTATGATCATCCATAAATTCAAACCATGAGTAGGGCAATTGTGAATCATCAATTTCATTCTTTCCCAAGATTGGGCAACATGCTCATGATCAAGTTGTTTAAAATTCATAATATCGTTCCTAAGAATGATAATCTTAGCGGGAGGAAAATACTTAGAGATAAAAGCATCTTTGCACTTGTTCCAAGAATCAATACTATTTTTAGGCAAAGACGAAAACCAAACATTAGCACAATCTCTAAGGGAAAACGGAAATAACTTCAATTTAACAATATCATTATCCGTATCTTTCTTCTTTTGCATATCACACAAATCAACAAAGTTGTTTAGATGAGTATTGGCATCTTCATTAGGAAGGACGGTGAACTGATCTTTCATAACAAGATTTAGCAAAGCAGTATTGATTTCACAAGACTCAACATCATTAAGAGGAGCAATCGGAGTACTAAGGAAATCATTATTATTAGTATTGGAGAAATCACAGAATTTGGTATTATCTTGCGCCATGGCAACAAGTAATCCAACACACAAGCAAACAGAAAAAGGCAAGCGAATGAGAGAGGAGGAGATTGGGAAAGACAGGGCGAATAAAACGGCAAGGGTGAAATGTGGGAGAGGAAAACGAGAGGCAAATGGCAAATAATGTAAATGCGAGGGAGATGGGTTTGTGACGGGAACTTGGTATGTCTTGACTTGAGCGAAGACCTCCCCGGCAACGGCACCAGAAATTCTTCTTGCTACGTCTTGAGCTTGCGTTGGTTTTCCTTGAAGAGGAAAGGGTGATGCAGCAAAGTAGCGTAAGTATTTTCCTCGGTTTTTGAGAACCAAGGTATCAATCCAGTAGGAGGCTCCTCAAAAGTCCCACGCACCTACACAAACGAACAAAGAACTCGCAACCAACGCAATAAAGGGGTTGTCAATCCCTTCACGGCCACTTGCGAAAGTGAGATCTGATAGAGATAATATGATAAGATAAATATATTTTTAGTATTTTATAATATAGATGCAAAAAGTGAACATGCAAATAAAAGTAGATTGAAAGCTTATATGATAAAAGATAGATCCGGGGGCCATAGGTTTCACTAGTGGCTTCTCTCAAGATAGCATAAGTATTACGGTGGGTGAACAAATTACTGTCGAGCAACTGATAGAAAAGAGAATAATTATGAGATTATCTAGGCATGATCATGTATATAAGCATCACGTCCGCAACAAGTAGACCGACTCCTGCCTACATCTACTACTATTACTCCACACATCGACCGACTCTTGCCTGCATCTAGAGTATTAAGTTCATAAAGAACAGAGTAACGCATTAAGCAAGGTAACATGATGTAGAGGGATAAAATCATGCAATATGATATAAACCCCATCTTTTTATGCTCGATGGCAACAATACAATACGTGCCTTGTTGCCCCTGCTATCACTGGGAAAGGACACCACAAGATTGAACCCAAAGCTAAGCACTTCTCCCATGGCAAGAAAGATCAATCTAGTAGGCCAAACCAAACTAATAGTTCGAAAAGACTTGCAAAGATAATTCAATCATACATAAAAGAATTTAGAGGAGATTCAAATATTTCTCATAGATAAACTTGATCATAAACCCACAATTCATCGGATCTCGACAAACACACCGCAAAAAGAGTTTACATCGAATAGATCTCCACAAGAGAGGGGGAGAACATTGTATTGAGATCCAAAAAGAGAGAAGAAGCCATCTAGCTAATAACTATGGACCTGAAGGTCTGTGGTAAACTACTCACAACTCATCGGAGGGGCTATGGTGTTGATGTAGAAGCCCCCCATGGTCGATTCCCCCTCCGGCGGAGCACCGATGAAGGCTCCAAGATGGGATCTCGTGGATACAGAAGGTTACGGTGGTGGAAATTGTGCTTTGTTGGCTCCTTGGATGTTTTCGGGGTACGTAGGCTTATATAGGAGGAAGAAGTACGTCGGTGGCCGCCCGAGGGGCCCACGAGATAGGGAGGCACGCCCAGAGGGGGTCGGCATGCCCTCCTGTCTCGTGGCCGCCTCGGTTGCTTCTTGACTTGCACTCCAAGTCCTCTGGATCACGTTCGTTCCAAAAATCACGCTCCCAAAGGTTTCATTCCGGTTGGACTCCGTTTGATATTTCTTTTCTTTGAAATACTGAAATAGGAAAAAAAACAACAACAATACGGGATGGGCCTCCAGTTAGTAGGTTAGTCCCAAAAATGATATAAATGTGTAAAATAAAGCCCATAAACATCCAAAAGGGGTAATATAATAGCATGGAACAATCAAAAATTATAGATACATTGGAGACGTATCAACAAGTCACGTTGCCGGCAATACTCAAAGGCTAGTCTCGATGGGTAAGCAACGCAAATGTAAGGCTATGGTGGTTATCAATGCAATGGGAAGGAGTAGACAGAGAAGTCGTCGAGGTTACCGCCGAGGTAGTCATTTGTAAACACAGAAAGTTCTTGACGATGATGAGTCCTTGGCGAAGATGAGCGATGGTGATGTTGATACCATACCTATATAGCCGAAACACAATAGGACACGAGAACCACAACTCAAATTCTAAAAGATCAAAATGTGTCAAAATTGACAATGGTGCTAGCGGGTAAGCAATGGTGGTGCTTGCGGAAAGCGGTGGTGGTACGCGGAAGTGATGGTGGTATGAGGAAGAAAATTGGGCGAAAGTTAGGTGGGAAACGGGGCGGTGGATGGAGTTGTTTCTATCAGGGGCTGGATGTCCTGGCTTGTTGGACAGATGTCAGGGGTGGCCGAATGTCCAGGGGTCATGGGACGGATGTCCAGGCTCGGGATCCGTCGACGAACTCGATGAACTCTGCGGTGAAAGGTCAAATCCGGGGCAAAATTCGGAAGATTGTGTGGATTGAGATCGGGGAAAAGTGGGGGGAAAGCTAGATCTGCCTACTACACATGAGATCCGCGGATCAAATCCATCAACACTTCATCACACCAACAAATCACAAAAAAATTGGGGCTATTTTTGGTGGGGATTTTCGAAATTGGGGAAGAACACAACAAAATCAAGCTAGAAAAAGAGGGGTAGGGGCTCCAAATACGTGATCAACATGACTCATGATACCAAGATGATGTAGGGTAGAACCCTAGATGCCCGATCTTTCATGATTGGAGAGAATCCTATGAAGAACACAAATAACATGAGGAGAAATCACTAGGGGAAACACGAGAGAATCACTCAAACCAACAAGATCCGGTTACACATATGCTAGATCCTCAAAACATAAAGAGATACACGATCCAAATCCAACAAAGGGACGATACAAGTGGAGGTAGTTCTTCTCCATGAGGAGATCTTGAGGGGGTCTTCCCGTAAAGGGGTCGTGAACTCCGATGGGGGATCTTCTCTGAAGAGGCCGTGAGCTCCGATGGAGAAGTAACCAAGTGGATGAGCAAAGATCTATCTCTAATATGAGCTATCACATTGCTAACCCTAGAAAGAGGGCGGAGGATGAGTATATATAGTCTAGGTGGGCGAAGGGGTACATGGGCCTCGGCCCTTACACTGTGCGTAGACAGGGGAGGTCGGATGTTCGGGCGACGGGATGGATGTCCGGGCGCTGACGAGACGCCAGATGTCCGGGCTGTCGAATGTCCGGGCCCTGTAGACTTGGCCGCTGGTCCTTTGCTGCAGGTGTCACCTCCAGGGGCCGGATGTTCGGGGACATGGCCGGATGTCCGGGTCCTAGGAGCCGTTCTTGACCCCTTCCGTTGGTTCTCGTCATCTGTGAACTTGGGCACTTGTTCTTCTTCATGTTCTTCCTCCGGAGGGTCCTCTTGGTACCTAAGCATGCACAACATTCCGGACTTAGGTAGTAGCCATGTCTCGAGTGGATCATATGTGATATCACTAGGGAAAGAAGTCACCTCAGTCTCGAGATCTCTAGCTTGTGCTCGTGTCATTGGTTCTCTTGGCACTTGGCGAGACGATGATGGGTCCATGGGGATAACCGTAGGATGCTCCGCATCATCTTCCTTCATAGCTTAGGCGGCAAGGGATTCCACAACGGCCAGTTTGAAAGGGGACAAGAGGTACATCATATCCTGACGAAAGGTGTTCTTCAGCTGCAAAGCTCCTGGTCATGGCGCAGTGGTGGGCTCGGTGATGACATCCATCCTGCCGAGCTCGTGGTTTTGGTCTAGTTGCACCAAAATAGAAAACCTTTGGCGGATCCCTTGGAACCCGCGTGCGTGCTTGCCTCCTTAGCACCAAAGACGAAACTGTCCTGCTTTGCGCCTGCTGGTGCCCGCCCGGGCTTGGTCGTCAAGGCTCACGTCATTGCGAGCCTCGTGAGGCAGGGTACCTGCATAGACATCTCCTCTCTTTGGGATGTAGGCTCAGGGGCTGCTCCTCAGGTGGTCTTGACGTTGTTTGCCTCATGAGGCTGGGGGTGATATCTACTACACAACCTTCTTCTTGTAGACGTTGTTGGGCCTGCAAGTGCACAGGTTTGTAGGACAGTAGAAAATTTCCCTCAAGTGGATGACCTAAGGTTTATCAATCCGTGGGAGGCATAGGATGAAGATGGTCTCTCTCAAGCAACCCTGCAACCAAATAACAAAGAGTCTCTTGTGTCCCCAACACACCCAATACAATGGTAAATTGTATAGGTGCACTAGTTTGGCGAAGAGATGGTGATACAACTGTAATATGGATGGTAGATAAAGGTATTTATAATCTGAAATTATAAAAACAGCTAGGTAACAAGCGATAAAAGTGAGCAGAAAAGGTATTGCAATGATAGGAAACAAGGCCTAGGGTTCATACTTTCACTAGTGCAAGTTCTCTCAACAATAATAACATAAATAGATCATATAACAATCCCTCAACATGCAACAAAGAGTCACTCCAAAGCAACTAATAGCGGAGAACAAACGAAGAGATTATGGTAGGGTACGAAACCACCTCAAAGTTATCCTTTTGGTTCTATCTATTCAAGAGTTCATAGTAAAATAACATGAAGCTATTCTTTCCGCTCAATCCATCATAGAGTTCATACTAGAATAACACCTTAAGACACAAATCAACCAAAACCCTAATGTCACCTAGATACTCCATTGTCACCTCAAGTATCTGTGGGCATGATTATACGATATGCATCACACAATCTCAGATTCATCCAACCAACACAAAGTACTTCAAAGAGTGCCCCAAAGTTCCTACTGTACAATCAAGAAAACGTGTGCCAACCCCTATGCATAGGTTCATGGGTAGAACCCGCAAGTTGATCACCAAAACATACATCAAGTGGCACGTGATATCCCATTGTCACCACAGATAAACACGACAAGACATACATCAAGTGTTCTCAAATCAAAGACTCAATACGATAAGATAACTTCAAGAGGGAAACTCAATTCATCACAAGACAATAGAGGGGGAGAAACATCATAAGATCCAACTATAATAGCAAAGCTCGCGATACATCAAGATCGTGCCATAGAGAGAACACGAGAGAGAGAGATCAAACATATAGCTACTGGTACATACCCTCAGCCCCGAGGGTGAATTACTCCCTCCTCGTCATGGATAGCTGGGATGATGAAGATGGCCACCGGTGATGGGTTCCTCCTCCGGCAGGGTGCCGGAACGGGCTCCCGAGAGGTTTTTGGTGGCTACAGAGGCTTGCGGCGGCGGAACTCCCTATCTATCTTCTTCCTGGATGTTTTTAGGGTATGTGGGAGTATATAGGCTAAAGAAGTCGGTCGGGAGGTGCTCGAGGGGCCCACGAGATAGGAGGGCGCGCCAAGTAGGGGGCCCCTCCTATCTCCTGGCCTCCTCGAGGCTCTTATGACGTGAACTCCAAGTCTCCTGGGTGATATTCTTCCAAAAAAATCATGCTGCCGAAGGTTTCATTCCGTTTGGACTCTGTTTGATATTCCTTTTCTTCGAAATACTGAAACAGGCAATAAAACAACAATATGGGCTGGGCCTCCGGTTAATAGGTTAGTCCCAAAAGTAATATAAAAGTGTATAATAAAGCCCGTAATCATTCAAAACAGATAATAAAATAGCATGAATGCTTCATAAATTATAGATACTTTGGAGACGTATCAGGGGGTCCCTCGCGGGGGTCTCGCTTGCAGGGTCTTGTAGCTGGGCCGTACCGGGCCGTAGGCAGATAAGTCTGGGTACCCCCGATCCCAGAACACCGAGAGTAGCCCCCAGGCCCAAGGCGCGCTTGGCCTGGCTTCAAAGCAAAGACAAGGAGTGAAGGGCAAAGTGATGCGAGCCCCAATCACCCGCGGGCCAAGCTTGACGCATGGCGCATGACGGGACACAGGCGCCTCCACTTCCCCATGTCAGATCGGCAACCGCCCTGACTGACAAAAGTCTGGAAGTGCATGTTGCGAGGCCATCATTGCCTGAATGTGAAGGGATGCTGGTCCTCTGATCGCCTATAAGAGGGCGAGGGGAGCAGAGCCCCTAGCCCATCTTCGTCTTTTCGCTCCTCCACTCCAAACTTCTGCTGCAGCAGCCATGGAGCTAGTGAGAAGCTTCTCCGACGACAAGAAGCGCAAGGTGCCAAGGGAGGGGCGAGAGGTGCCACCGCCAAAGAGGGGGCGCGACCGCCCTTGCAAATCCACCACGACACCCACGGTGGTTCCTCAAGGGCGCGGACACGCTCCGTTGGTGGTTTGCATCGACTCCGACAGCCGTGGGAAGAATCCTTCCCGTGAAAGCGGCGCGAAAGGCGTGGCGGCCGAGGCTAAGTATAAGGCACGCGCTGGCCTCCCGGCCACCTCGCCCGCGGGCCTACTCGGATGACATGGCCCACAAGTTTGTGGTGTGGATGGAGAGTCTGCCCGGTACCTGGATCCAGCTTCTGCAATCTTTCACGGAGGAGCTGCCAGCCAGAGGACCCGTCGGGTTGTGGCTGCAGCCAACGGCTACTGCAACCGGTCCTTATGGGCGGAGGTCGAGGTTACCTCCTCTGGCTATGTGTACCTGACCCATGGGTGGCAGACGTTCGCCCGTGCCCGCGGCCTGAAGGGGAGGCACACCCTCCACTTAAAGTATGATGGGGCGACAATGCTCTTTGTCGAAGATCTTCGGGGAAGACGACAGGCGCCTGGGGTGCTGCCCGGAGGGCGACGGGAGCGGCGGAGACCGCGTGTCCGGCGACAGCGGCCATCACGGTGGCAACATCCTCAGCGGCGAACTTGCCCTTGATGACGTCCACAACACCTCCAGCAGCGGTGGATCTCCGGGAGAGCTCGAGCGACGACGACTATGATGAGCCACCACATCACCGCGCCCCGATCAATGAGGAGGAGGACTCTGACTAGGCACTGCGACATCAGAGCCAGCACCTCAGGAGCTGCGCCCTTCGGGAGGCCCTTTCTTTTGTTTTTATTTCCTGCACCAGTAATCGTGAAGAGCCTCACGGGGGCGTGTAATGAACTGCGGCGCTCGCGCCTTTAAATTAGTGTTTCCTACTCATGCTCTTCAATCATATTAGAGTTTCCCATTTGGGCATGGGCCCCCTTCTGTTCTTACGATAGCTTAGTGCCCTGCGTCGGCAGGACCTAGTCCTCGGGTAGGCTTCTGTCATCGCTGGTATGACAGGTGGCAATGTCTTGTGCAAGTCCAAGAGGTGAACAACCCGAGGTTCGATAAGAGCTCATGAGGCGCTGCTCACGAGGCCCCCCTTGACATGCAAGTGGATCCCAAAAGATAAAAGAAAAGGGGTTCCTTGCCCAAACAAGGTCGCGAAAGTCCAGGAAAAGCTTCAATGGTAAGGTTCACGTCTGGCGTGAATAGGATACTGATGTAGGGCGGAACCCTAGGGGCCGATCTTTCACGTTTGGAGAGGATCCCTACGAGGAACAGGAAGAACGCACGGAGGGGAATGAGGGAAATCACGGGGAAACGCAAGAGAAAAGACTCAACCAACATGAATATGATCACACATGTGCTAGATCCAAGAAACACAAAGAGATACACGGTCCAAATCCAACAAAGGATGATACAAATGGCGGTCGTTCATCTCCGAGAGGAGGTTTGAATCCACGAGGGATCTTCCCATAAAGGGGTCTTAATTCTAGGTGGATCTTCTCTAAAGAGGCCGCGGTCTCTCACGAGGAGGAGATCCGTATGGATGAGCAAAGCTCTATCTCAAATGAGATAAACCAATGCTAACCCTAAAACGTAGGTGGAGGGGGAGTATATATAGTCTAAGGGGCGAAGGGGTACATGCCTCGGCCCAGATGCGCTGCACGCAGGCAGGGGAGGCCGGATGTCCGGGCGTCGGGCCGGATGTCCGAACCTTCGTGAGGTGCCGGATGTCCGGGCTAGCGGGTCAGATGTCCATGCTGGAGTGGCCAGTCTCGGAGCTCTCTGGATAGGCAGGGTCCGGATATCTGGGCTGGGGGCCGGATGTCCGGTGGCTCGGGAAGAGCCGAATGTCCGGGCCTCTGGCCGGATGTCCGGGCTAACGGGGTTCAGCTCCGGGCGCGTTCTATGATGGGCGCCGAATTTCCGGGGGTCGGTCCGGATGTTCGGGCTGGGGCCGGATGTCCTAGGCCTATAGCAGCTGACTCTTCTTCCTTCTCCTTCCTTTGCTTCCGTGCATGCTTGGTCGTGGTCCTTGGGTTCTCCATGGTCTCCTCGGGTGTACTTGAGTATGCACAAGGTCCGCGCTTGAAGTAGCAGCCATGTCTTACATGCGGAAAGGGATGATTCGAAAAGGAGTGAATTCACCTTAGGTCCAATGGCGTATGTTAGAGGTCTCATCATATGTCCTCTTGGGGCTTGGAGAGTAGTCGGAGTGTACATGGGGATGAACGTGGGATGCTCCACATCATCTCCACCCCCCTGGGAAAGATCCGACCTCGGATCGTGATCCTCATCACCATGGAAACGGTTGTCGTGGACGGACTTGTTTTTGGACATAGATGAAGGCATTGCGCAATCCGAGTACTCCAAGGCGTCTCCGGTATGTGGTACATGCAAAATGAGCAAACACAAAGTACACTTGGAAATACAATGGTTAGCGAACACAAAGTGTCCATGAAGTAAATATGTGTCCGTGCGGCAAGATTGTTCGTGACAAAGCGCATGAAGCTTATCAAGATGATATAGATTGATATGCAAAGCATTCATGGTGTAATTAGCATGGTGCACAAAGAGACAAATTCTACCATTGTACAAAATGATGTCATAGAGAGATGGTTCATCAATAGCATGAATATGGCAATGGATGCTCAATATGTGTAAGGTTTCATGCAATTGATGGTGGGCAATATGATCATGATGTATGAATATGCCATCAAGGTAGATCACAACAAATTTGCTAAGGAAATGCACAAGCTCATATATCATGGATTACATGGAAATAGATGCAACAAGACAAGCATAATTTGAGTCAATCCATGCATACAGTGCAAACTTGTGGTGAGTATGAAATGTCCATCGAGCATGACATGTATGAGCACAATCAACAAATATGGAGGTGTTGGTGTACCAATGCTCGATGACGTGGCATGAGTGGAGTTCTGAGCGTGCATCCAATAAGTGCGAGCGCTCCTCAATGTGAAGGTCCATAGAGCTAATCATCAATGTCGGTCCTCCGTCCGCGAGACGTATCATGTAGACAACAAGAAGGAAACAACAATGAAAGAGTGACACATCCAATATGCGTATTTGAGGATGGCTCTGAGAGAAGGAGTTCACCTCAAGAATGTTCTCGAAGATGTTGGAGTTTCACATCATGTCTGCCTTCACATAACCAATATGTCTCATGACGCTAATGCCTTGTGAATCCTTCAAAACGAAAGAACATGGCAAACACTCAAAAAAATCAAATGAGGTTAGGGAAGTGCAAAACCTATCATTTGTGTGGTAAGATACCCAACATATGTATGCATCATGCTCATCATAAGAAAGGACAAGGGAGCATTTCATAGTATGGAGGCATATGATGTGATAACAATCAAATACAATAGGCTCAATCAAACAAACATGCATCACAAGTAGAGTGTCAAAGTCTCCAAGATCAAGAAGCATATCAAGTTGGCACTCAATACAAGGAGATATGAGAGATGCAACTAATGGAGACAAGAGACAATGATCAAGATATATCATGTGAGAGGCATGAGCATATATGTCATCAACCCAAGAAAGCAAGTAATAATGGAACATGGGTGATGCAACATAGCAAGCAATCATAGCGATCAAGTCAAGCATGCTAGTAGTGCGAAGATGCAACATACTAGAATGAATCATGGCAAGCATATCATGTGCGCAAATAGTTGGCATGAATAGTCGGGTATCGGGTTCCGGCAAAACCCTTAAGGTTCGAACTCTAGGGTGCGCGCGAAGATCTTCCCCCTGCCGATCCACATCCTAACGCCTTGCTATGAATCTAAGCTACTCGAAGAACAACACAAGGGACACAAGGTTTATACTGGTTCGGGCCACTGTTATGGTGTAATACCCTAATCCAGTGTGTGGTGTGGTGGATTGCCTCTGGGGCTGATGATGAACAGTACAAAAGAAGAACAGCCTCGCAAGGGGTGTTCTTGTGGTGGTGTGCTTGGAGAGGAATTGCTCCGTCTCTCTCGGCTCTGGGTGAGATCCAGATGAGATGTCCCTCTACTGTGGTGGCTATCTCTATATATAGAGGCCCTGGTCCTCTTCCCAAATATTGAGTGGGAAGGGAGCCAACAACGACCATTTTGAAGGGGAACATCTAGTACAAGTTATCCTGACTAAAGTTGGTCTTCGGCTACCAAAGGCACTGGCGATAATGCCGTCTTGGGCTCCATGGTGACCTCCGACCTGCCGCTCTGCTGGTCTTGGTCTTGTTGCAACAAAATGTTAACCTTTGCTTGATGCCTCGGTACTCCGCGCCTGCGCTTGCCACCTTTGCACCAAAGAGGAAACAAGGACCCTGCGCAGGCCGGCGCCCGCCTGGCCTCGATCGTCATGGCTTGCATCATGGGCACCTCGCGAGGTACCCCTGCCTTGATCTATCCGCCTCCTCACGAGCCTGCCTGGTGAGGCCATTCCTGAGGAAGCCTTGCGTCATCCGCCCCACGAGGCTTGGCCCCTAGCGAGGGTCTTGAGCTTGAGTTGATGAAGATGGGCCATACTGGGCCACCCCTTGAGCCACGCCGCAGGCCGAAGGCAGGCAAGTCTGGGGACCCCCGTTCCCAGAACAGTGACAATAGCCCCCAGGCCCAAGGCGCGCTCGGACATGGCTTAGCAGCGAAGCGAAAGGGCAAGTGCGGAGCGCCGCGGGCCCCAATAGCCTGCAGCCTTGGTCGTCGCGTGGCGGTTGATGGGACATGGGCGTCTCCGCTTCCCCATGCTGCCTCGGCAACTGCCTGATTTGACAGGTCCCTGCTGCATGCAAAAAGAGTCATGATTACCTGCGATCATGGAGGCCGACGGTTGGCCTCCCTTGGGTTATAAATGTGGGAGGGCGCAGGCCCCTGCTGTACATCTCCCTTCCCCCGCTTGCTTCTTCTGCCTCACTACTCCAGTCGCCTGCCGTGCTCATGGCGCCGACGAAGAGGTTCTTGGCTGCGGAGAAGGGGAAAACTCACAGGGAAGGGCCTGACTCTCCTCCTCCCAAGCGCGGCCGAGGTCGCCCCCGTAAGCACAACGCTACTCCCGCGGTAGCTCCTCGTGGTCGTGGCGATGGTACCTCACACGGTGATGGCTGCCCGGTGGGTTAGGGGAGGCGCGTTGTGGCCGCGCGGCCTCCCAGGCCATGCTTCCACTCGGCTGTGGTGCTGCCGGAGTTTGTCGTGTGGTCGGCGGACCCGGCCGGTAGCTGGCTCTAGTTTCCCCGCTTCTTTGCCAGCGAACTCCCGGCTGGCGCGCCTGGCGGCCTCTGGCTCCAGGTGGACGGCTGCTACAGCAGGGCTTCCTAGGTCTCGGTGGAGATCTCCATCACCAGGAACGTGGCCTTGCCCCGCGGCTGGCAGACATTTGCCCGCGCGCGCGGCCTGGGCCGGCGGTGCACCCTGCACTTCAAGTTTGACGGCGACGCGACCCTCTACATGAGGGTGTTTGGAGAAGATGGCCGCCGCGCCAGGTGCTGCCCTGAAGACGATGATGGCGACCAAGTGTTGGGACTTGGCGACGGCCGCCATGTGGACGAAGGCGAGCCCGCTGCCGGCGGCGCTCGCAGCTCGCCAAGCTTCAGCGGCTCCCCCTTTGGTGGCAGCTACTCCAGCGGTGGATGCGCTCAACTATCGCGCCGCCACGCTCGCTTCGAGGGTGGTGGCGGGTCATCCCGCCATCGTGCCTCGGTGAAGCGTGACGAGGAGTCTGATTGAGCTCAGGAGGGCGGTGCAAATGCCCCCTCACGAGCTGTCGCCGGGCATGCCGTGTTTATTTTGTGTTCCTCCTTTTCCTACATAGAGAGAGAGAGAAGTATGGAGCCTCGTGGGGGCGTGCTGGACTATTGCCTTTAATTATTATGCTACTTCCATTATCCCATGTTGTGTTATGGTGTTGCGGCTGCGTGCTTGTGCGTAGGAACAACTTAGTTCGCGGGGCTCGCTACAGTTTTCACCTCGCGAGGTACCTGCCAGAGGCCTCATCGTGTGTCTTGAGGCCTGCAAAAATTACCCGAGAGGATAGCTTTCGAACCTTTGTCTCGAGGGTGACCGGCCTAGGTTCTGTGTGAGTGGCGCGATGCCCGCAGGGCATGGACCGGGAGGGGTGCTCCCGCTGTGAACTTGACTGCGGAAGCCTCACGAAATTAGGTAAGAAGGTGCTAACGAGGGCGCCTGCGCGTCCCCCTCGCGAGGCTTGCGAAAGAGAGGTCGAGTCAGGTGAAAAACAGAGACAAAGAATCACGGCAGGGGACGGCAAACAACACCAGAAGCAACTCCAGTAAAGTTTCGAACAAGGGTGAACAAGCCAACTGTGGAAAGCAAATGAAAAGCCGCGTTCGGCACCTAGTCTAGTGTTCAACGTCTTCTCACCAGCACAGAACTAAGTGCTCCCACTGGGCATGGGCATGGGCTTGGGGTTCGAACTCTGGGGTGCGCGTGAAGATCTCTCTCCTACCAACTCACGTCTCGAAGCCTCGCAAGGAATCTAAGCTAGAAAGATGAACACATAAGAGACACGAAGTTTATACTGGTTCAGGCCACCATTGTGGTGTAATACCCTACTCCAGTCTGTGGTGTGGTGGATTGCCTCAGGGGCTGATGAGGAACAGTACAAGGCGAGAACAGCCTCGCGAGGGGTGTTCTTGAGCTGGTGCGATGAACTGCTTGGGTGAGCTCAGTCGCTTCTCTCTCTCTCTCTAGTCTACCCAAAATCTCCTCTCTCCCCACCTTCTGGATCTCTCTACTCTGTGGTGGCTAGCTCTATTTATAGAGGCCTTGGGCCTCTTCCCAAATAATGAGTGGGAAGGGTGCCAACAATTGGCCATTTTGAAGGGGAACATCTAGTACACTTATCCTGACCAAAGTTTGTCTGCGACTGCCAAAGACTCTGACGGTGACACCGTCCTGAGCTCCACGGTGACCTCCATCTTGCCGCTCCGCTGGTCTTGGTCTCGTTGCACCGAAATGGTAACCTTTGTCTGATGCCTTGGCCTGTGCTTGCTCCCTTTGCACCGAAGGGGAAATAAGGACACTGCGTAGGCCGGCGCCCGCCTGGCGCCCGCCTGGTCTCGATCATCTTGGCTTGCGTCACGGGCACCTCGAGAGGTACCCTGCCTTGATCTCTCCGCCTCCTCGCGAGCCCGCCTGATGAGGCTTCTCCTAAGGAAGCTTCCTGTCATCCGCCCCACGAGGCTTCGCCCCTCGCGAGGTTCTTGAGCTTGAGGTGCTGAAGCTGGGCTGCACTGGGCCTCCGCTTGAGCCACGCCGCAGGCAGGCAAGTCTGGGGACCCCCGTTCCCAGAACGCCGATAGAGCCCCCGGCTCCTGACTACTTGGTGAGGTCCCCCCAGCCTCGGAGGTGTCTTCCTATCGAGGCTGGTCCCCATCTGTCGAGGTCCTGGCCCTCGCGAGGCCTTCCTAGCCCTGAGCTGCCGTGGTCGGGGTTGTGGCCGATGCGGCCTTCACCAGGCGCTCCTCCCGAACTACCACCATAGCTGCGCTGGCGGAGTAGGGTCTGGCGGCGAGGTAGATCACCAAGGGCTCCTGAGGGCGTTGAGCTACCATCACCGGAGGGCTGGTCAGGTACTTCTTGAGATCTTGGAATGCTTTGTCAGCCTTTTGAGTCCATTCGAACGGACCCTTTTTCTTCATCAACTTGAAGAAGGACAGGGCTCGTTCTCCGAGCTTGGAGATGAAGCGTCCTAACGCGGTCACTCGCCCGGTGAGCTTCTGCATTTCCCTAAGGGTTTGTGGCGGACTCATGTCTTCGATTGCCTTGACCTTCTCTGGGTTAGCCTTGATACCTCTGTGGGACACGAGAAAGCCTAGAAGCTTGCCAGAAGGAACACTGAACATGCACTTCTCCGTGTTGAGCCACAGGTCCACTTCACGAAGGCTCGCGAAGGTTTCTTCCAGGTCCTGTATCAGGGTCTTGGCCTCTCGAGGCTTCACCACGAAGTCATCAACATAGGCCTCGGCGTTTCTCCTGAGCTGTCGGCCCAAGGCGATATGCATCAGTCGCTGAAAGGTTGCGTGTGCGTTGTGCAATCCGAACGGCATGCAGGTGTAGCAGTACACCCCACATGGGGTCAGGAAGGCCATTTTCTCGACATCTTCTACCTCCATCTTGATTTGGTCGATGCGGGGGAGTGGGAACGGATCTTGAGGGCAGGCCTTGTTGAGGTTAGTGAAGTCGACGCACATGCGCTCCTTTCTTCCCTTCTTCGGCACAACAACGGGGTTTGCCAACCATTCTGGATAGCGAACCTCGCCAATGACTCCTGCAGCTTCTAGCTTGCGGGTTTCTTGGACGATGAAGGCTTGCTTCTCGGTGGACTGCCGCCTTGCTTTCTGCTTCACAGGGCGAACATTGGGGCACACTTTAGGTGATTCTCGATCACCTACCTTGCGACCCCCGCTAGCTGCTTGGGTTCCCACGTGAACACCTCCTTGTTCACGCGCAAGAATTTCACTAGGGCCTCCTCTTGCTCGGGGTCCAGATTGGCGCCTATGGTGAAGGTGGCGCCGGAGGATCCATCCTCATCGACTGTTTCTTGCTTAGTCTCGGCCTTGTCTTGGGTGAACAATTGCTTCTTCTTGGTTGGCGCAGCCCCCTTGGCCTTGAGGGTGTCAGCGCTGGTGGGTTGCGCCACTGCGGCTGTCCTGAAGGCGAGCTTGAGCGCCTGCAGAGCATCCTTTGTATCTCCAGCTACGGTGAGGACGTCGCTGCTCCCGGGCATCTTCATGAGGTTGTAGGCTGGGTGGGTCACTGCCATGAACTGGGCCAAGGCAGGGTAGCCTAGAATGGCGTTGTACGGGAGGCTGATGGGGGCGATATCGAAATTGACCAGCTCCATGCAGAAGTTGTCGTGGGTGCCAAGCGTCACCGGGAGGCGGATCTACCCCAGGGAGCCGGTGGAACTGCCTCCGACAACGGAGAGGGACTTGCTGGGTCGGAGTCTCTCCAGGGGCATGTGGAGGAGGCTGAAGGCCTCCGCCGAGAGCATGTTGAAGCCGGCACCGCCGTCGATGAGGGTCTTGGTGACGGCCACCTGGCAGATGGTGGGGGTGCACAGCATCGGGAGCGCACCCGAGCAGGCGGTGTTGGCAGGGTGATCGTCCAAGCTGAAGGTCAAGTCGGCGTTGGGTGCCACCCAACCCGGAGGGGCTTCGCGGTGCGTGAGGGCGGTGCCAATCTGGCGGAAGAACGGCTTGACCTGGCGGCTCGTGGGTGGAGCTTGCAAGTCGCCCAGGAGAGCTGCGACGACCAGGGGCACCGGCGCAGCATAATGGGAGAGGAAGAGGTTGCGCATCTCCTCCCAGGAGGCCACCAAAGCCGTTGGCAGGTGGAGCAGCCACATGCGCAGAACGCTGGTGAGGGCCATGGGAAGCCAGTTAGCCATGACCCTGTCGTCACCCCTGGCCTGGAGAACGGCCTCCTCATACGCCAACAGGAAAGCTAGTGGATCCGCCGCGCCATCATAGTGCGGCGGCATCTCTGGCTTGAACTTGTTCGGCCACCGCACCTATCGCAAGGCGGGGGCCAGGCCTCGGAACCCCCTGGCCCAGTGCCGTCGTCGGCAGCCAGAGCGGGCGGCACGTTGTCCGCCATGAGGGTGAAGCGTGGTGTTGATGGAGGGCGGGTCAACAGAAGGGAAAGCATCGGTGCACCCCTACCTGGCGTGCAAAATGTCGGGTATCGGGTTCCGGCAAAACCCTTAAGGTTCAAAGTCTGGGGTGCGCGTGAAGATCTTCCCCCTACCGATCAACGTCCTAACACCTCGCTATGAATCTAAGCTACTCGATGAACAACACAAGGGACACAAGGTTTATACTGGTTCGGGCCACCGTTGTGGTGTAATACCCTAATCTAGTGTGTGGTGCGGTGGATTGCCTCTGGGGCTGATCATGAACAATACAGAGGAGGAACAACCTCGTGAGGGGTGTTCTTGTGGTGGTGTGCTTGGAGAGGAATTGCTCCATCTCTGTCGGCTCTGGGTGAGATCCAGATGAGATGTCCCTCTACTGTGGTGGCTATCTCTATATATAGAGTCCTGGTCCTCTTCCAAAATATTGAGCGGGAAGGAAGCCAACAACGGCCATTTTGAAAGGGAACATCTAGTACAAGTTATCGTCACTAAAGTTGGTCTTCGGCTGCTAAAGGCACTGGAGATGACACTGTCTTGGGCTCCACGGTGACCTCCGTCCTGCCGCTCTGCTGGTCTTGGTCTTGTTGCACCGAAATGGTAGCCATTACTTGATGCCTCGGTACTCCGCGCCTGCGCTTGCCCCCTTTGCACCAAAGAGGAAACAAGGACCTTGCGCAGGCCGGCGCCCGCCTAGCCTCGATCGTCATGGCTTGCGTCATGGGCACCTCGCGAGGTACCCCTGCCTTGATCTCTCCGCCTCCTTGCGAGCCTGCCTGATGAGGCCATTCCTGAGGAAGCCTTGTGTCATCCGCCCCGCGAGGCTTGGCCCCTCGCGAGGGTCTTGAGCTTGAGTTGATGAAGATGGGCCGTACTGGGCCACCCCTTGAGCCACGCCGCAGGCCGCAGGCAGGCAAGTCTAGGGACCCCCGTTCCCAGAACACCGACAAATAATTCACATGACATAGCACAAGCATGAAAGCAAGATTTGAGAAAAATATCATCAGTGTATTGGCGAGAGGCCATATTTAAATAGCAATGGGGCATAATGACTCTCCCAACACAACAAGCATCAATAGCATGGGGCACAAAGAAATCATGGCAATAGCAAAAAGTACCTCCACCAAGCATGCAAATACACATCGAAGTATTATAATGGTGAATCGTGGGTAGATGCAAGCAAGGGTCACAATTGCATGGCAAAATCATGTAAAGAGGCATACATGCAAAGTGAACACGATAGTATGGGCACAAAGGGACAAGTAGCCCATAGCCGTGTGAGAGCCAAGTAAAAGAGATGCGCGTAGTCTTTGCGCGAAGGGAACGGTGGTAAGGATAGTCCATGGGATCCCAAGTCATCGTTGCTCTCAGGAGCTCGTTTCGTCAACTCTTGGGATTGAGAGGTTGATGAGTATACATGAGTACCTACACAAAACAAAGGCAAAGGGAAAATTATGTGTGCATGGTATATGTACACATCATCCATCATGATGCGCACGTGCTTGTGTTGGTTAGCACTAAATAGCCAATGCTCAAATAAATGAGATGCGTGATATAGAAACATGTCATCCATCATTAGAGATTTGTTATTATGTATAGCATAATGGAGACTCAAATTGTGTAATGCATCACGAGCAATATCTAGAGCATTGTTATTCATGGAATGCATATGGTGCACGCAATTATGGGAAGCATGCAAAGTATGAGATGCATCAAAATCTCCTAATATGTATGAGGAAACTATGGGTGTCTCCTCATGAGCATTAATGGAAACATCACATGGAGAATATTGACAACATCCAAAACAATTCATATTTGGAACAATGTGATCATGGCATGACATAATAGATGAATTGGGCAAATCATGTAAAGGAAGCATGGCAATATCATCACATGAAAAACAAAATCCAATGACCATCATCTCGTCATCTATGCCATAAGTGCAAATAGGATTTATTTTAATGGGGCATGCATAGTTACTATGTTGAGATTGAAATGATGCAATATGGGAGATCTCACTCATAGCATGTGACAAGTTCAAAGGATTATCAAACATGACGTGACCAAAAGAATTTTCACATGATACCCTATGGAGCATAGCATCACAACTAGGCAACTCAACATGCTCATCATCATATTCATCATAAATAGGTAAGTCAAGACATGAAGAAGTCGCACTAGCATGAAGCATGGGAATAGGTGGATCAACATCATGCAAGCAATCAATGGTAAGAGAGTCCACTAGTGGGACAAGATAAGCACCATCACCAATGTTACCTATGGAGCGTCGCTCATGTGTTGTAGGTGAGGTGTCGAAGATCCACTCGTTGTCATCTTCATCTTGATGGAACCATGTGGGGGGTGCATCATTGTCCTCCATGGCCATCGGTTTTCCCATTGTAGGGATGGACTCATCGAGGATAGGCATGTCATCTTGTAGGATACCTAGCACCAAAGAAGAAAACACACTAGGAGTGGAGGTTAAGTCGTTAGAAATTATAGTGGCCTCATATTCCATCTCAACTACCTCACTCACTACGTGTTGTGGCTCACTCACTCCCTCAAGGATGCACTCACTCATATGGTTGGTGGAGTCACTGAAATGGCTCTCAACCTCACATAGGATGTGTGGCATGCTCCCATATGTGGGGCTAGTGGTGGTCACACTCATCCTCTCATAGGAAATGCTCTCAATGTCACGTATGGTGGAGTTACTCATGTCACTCATGTGGTAGTGGCTCTCCTCACATGTCACTTGGGGCATCTCGACATATGTGGGTGTCGGAGATATGTAGGTGCTAATGTCTCCATGTGTGGTCGCGTAGCTGGACTCAGAGTATGAGTCTAATATGGGCGCCGTCTTCATGTTGTTGAAGAGGTTCGCACTTGTCGCCATAGTCAAAGGGGATGGCCCTTGCTCGACCGTCTTGTCGCCGTCTTTGTGTGGGAGGTCCATATGATGTAGCACCTCGTAGCTCGTCTCCATGACCAAAGGGAATTTCCCATGCTCGGCCATCTTCCTTGAGGGGCCTCCGAAGATGGAAGTGTCGCCCTCGCTCGTAGGTAGTCTTCCTGGACTTGATGAAGTTGTTGTAGGCGTACTCATGGGAAGTAGGCGAAGATGCCGTACGTCCAAAGGCAAAGATGCCTTGATAGCACTTGGTGAAGATGCCGAAGTGGTGGTGGTAGCCGTAGCTCCGTCTTGGTGGTGCTCGTCTTGCGGTCTTCTCTTTTGCTCATGAAGCTTGGACTTGGCGTGAAGTAGGGCTTGTTGGGACTTGTGCATTTGCGCTTGTGGAGCATCTTCATGATGATGATGTCCTTGTCGTGCTTGAGCTCGTAGTAGATGTCGTTCGTTGTCGTCGTGCACATTTTTCTTGGAGGTGACTTGCCCTTCATGATGATGTTGATCGTGAATGTGACGGTGGTCTCCATGTAGATGTGGACGAGGACGATTTGCACTTGCATATTTTTCGCGCTTTGAAGATGATGAAGGGGAAGAAGACTTGATCAAGGCTCTAATCTCCTCCATCCTTGTATCTTGCTCCTCTTTATGTGCGGAAAGCTTCTTGTCGATGTAATCCCTTTTCCTTGCTTCAGAGTGACGAATGTCGATGGATATGTTCTCGATATGCTCTAGCAATCATGATTGTGCACCTTGCATTTGTCGTTGTAGATCGAAGATGGACGCTTTGGAGATGTAGTTGTTCACGCCATTGTTGTTGTGTAGACCGGAGAGGAAATGCCTTGCCTATCCATCACAATACTAGAGAAAATATGAGTGGGAGAAAGAGAAGAACTATACCAAATGTACCTTGACCAATGTTGAAGATGGATCAATGATCACTCAAATGTGTAACAAGGAAATAGCACAATTGGTACCAAATCTTGTCGGTTCTCACACCTACACAAGTAAAGCTTATGGTGGAGCTCGGTGAGGATAGTGGCACAAAAATTTAATGCAAAATGTTAGCCAGAGTCAATAATGTTGAAAGAGATTCACAAATTTGCATGCGAAACAAGTAGACCAATAGCAATATGTGGCACACGGAAACGCACACACGTATCGATAAAATGGGGTCGTGTAACCAAGGAATGAGCACAAAATGTGGAATCCACGGAAAACGCTCGTGTTGCAAACCTCAAGAGAGATGCTAGCACGTGTCGGTGTACAAAAAGAGGGGTACACTTTTCGTACCCCTATAACTGTGCACGGGCAGTTCGAGCCACGGACGCCACCACGCCAAGAAAGGCAAGGGAGGTAACCCAAGGTAAGACCGAAGCTCGGAAAGAGCAGAACGACGCCAAGACCAAGACCACAAAGAGCAAAGGGGACGAAGCGGACTCCCCCGGCAAGATCCTTGCCGGGGTGTGGTCTTAGCAAACCCGACAAGGCCCTTGCCATGGCAGCTCGCCCCACACCTACGGAGCGAATCACCCTTGAGTCCACTGCCCCCATGGGGCAAGGATTCGGGAGACATCCCCGTGGTGGCATGCAGATCTTTGTGAAGACATTCAAGATCAAATTCACACTATAGAAGATGACGACCCCTGGCGGGATCCTAGACAAGGAGGACCACAAGACCCCCGGCAGGAGCCTTGCCGGGGATGATAGCAGGCGCCACGGCAAGACCCTTGCCGGGGTCCCGGCAAGACACTTGCCGGGGTCCCGGCAGGACACTTCCGGGGCTACGGTGAGGCCCTTGCTAAAGGCACTCGTAGGGCCACCGTCAGGCCCACGCCAATTTCAAACCTCCACCGCCGTTCGCATGCGGTTGCTGACCCAACTAGTTGGGCAAGCACCTGCGTGGCGGCAAGAAGATCTTCGTGGAGGCCCACCGCGGCGCCACCTCAGCTACCTGCCTGCCTACATGGCACCACAGGAACCGCTGGCCAGGGCGCGTGTCCACGCGATCGGCGACGGACAAGACTGGGCTCTCCCCCACCCCCGATAAAGTAGGGACACCTAAGCACGACGCATTAAATGCGCCTTGTCACGTAATGCGAGGGATAAACTCGTATCACTATGCCCTTTCCACCTCCTGTGTGCCACTGTGGCGGCCCCTTTCCCTATAAAAGGTGGCCCCGGGCGACCAGGAGAGGGATTCGGCTTTTTGGAGCTCTTCACGCCCCATCGCTAGCTCAGAAACACAGATAAACAAATCACCAAAGCAGGAGTAGGGTTTTACGCATCCTCGCGGCCCGAACCTGGATAAAGAATCCATGTGCTACATGTTTGATCCGCCCTTCTCACAACCCTGCGCCTCGCAACCGTCGTAGGGATTGTCGTGATCCCATAGGTGTCGTCCTCGCACTGACATCTTTGGGGCGCCAGGTAGGGGGCGCAGTTGTGAGAATCGGCTCTAGTAGTTAGTTCGACGCTTCTTCATCGTCATGGCGCCCAAGAAGAACATGACGGTGGCGGTTGGGCTGTAGGGAGCCAGGCATTCCGCCCCGACGCGGGTGAGCAGCGGATCGGTCCCGGAAAGGACCCGGGGTGCCTTTCGCGAACACCAACACCGTCTTAGCAGCCGAAGTTTGGGAGGCGGCGATGTTCGTGTGCCTGGTAACGGGCAGCACGCCGCCAAATCCAAAGACGGAGCCAGGCCCTCCGCGGGTGGCGCGGGTCCTTCCAGGATCGCCGCCATCCTGCCCGAAGGCGACGCGAGGGCTTCTAAGACTCCCACGTTGACACCGACGGCACGCTCTTCTGAAGTGGTGCATGACGAACAGCGTGATCACGCCGAGGACCCCGGGCATCGCCGCAAAAAGAGCCCCGAGCGCCGCTCCCGGGATTTAGAAGACCTGCCCGCCCGCCGAGCCGCTGGTGGAGATGGCATGCGACCGCGGTGTCATGATAGAACTCCTTCTGACATAGTCAGAAGAAGAAGCGCGTCGCGATCCATGCAGGTTTTGCTGCAACCAACACCAGCAGAAGCCCTGGCGCGCGCGCAGTTGCTCCTCGATTTCCCTCCCACCACGGGGAAACTCGACGAATGGAGAGCCACTATCCGAAGTCTTGTTGCGATGGCTAACAAAGACGAACCGAGCCCGGTGGTGCCCCGGGGTTGACGTTCGGACGGAGTCCCACGCACCAGTGGCAGAAGGGCTGGCGGCGCCGCGACCACAGTGCACTCGCCTCCTCCTCACCCAGTTGCATGGACGCCAGCCCGTCGCAACGTCACGGGCGACGAGATCTCCGTAGCATCATCTGACCCACCCGCCCACTGTGTCCAGTGCCAAGTTCTTCGGGAACGAGAACATGAAGACGCTCGAACCACTATCGAGCGCCGGCGCGGGGCGCGCCACCAATCAGACAGGCGAGCAGGGCCTGCTGTGAGCCACCCAGCACCGGGGAGCCCTGGAGGCCTACCTTACGAGGTAGGCTGTCCGGCTTTTACCCGTGAGCTGCAGCAATTCCAGTGGCCCACTCACCGCACCTTCAAACCTGACATAGGAGAGAAGTACAATGGCAAGACCCATCCGTCCGAGTTCCTCAGCATCTACACCATCGTGATGCAAGCTACCGGAGCCCGCGACGATAAGGTGCTTGCAAATTACTTTCCGTTGGCTCTTAAACCCAATGCCATGTCATGGTTGATGCACTTGCTGGTAGACTCTATTTCCTCCTGGTCGGATTTGTGCCATGAATTCGTAGGCGCCTTTACTGGAGGGCACCAAGCCCATGGCCAGGCAAGCGACCTGCACGTCATTCCCTAGAAGGGAGGCGAGAGTCTCCGCGAGTGTATTCAGAGGTTCAGCCGGGTACAGTACAATATCCCTGATGTTCACCCTACCGCCATCATAAGCTCGTTCCACCAGAATGTGCGCAACCGCAAGATGCGCGAAGAGCTGGCGATGAACAAGGTGAGGGATCTGGCGGAACTCTATGTTCTTGCCGACAAATGTGCCCGAGCCGAAGAGGGAAGGAAGTACCCCGGCTAAGATGCCGGCATGGAAACCGACTCTTCAGATGAGGATACTGCTGCCCTGGCGAAGAAAGGCCGGCGCCGCAACAGGAAGCGCAAAGGAAAAGCCGTGCTTGTTGTCGAGGGATCCAAAGACGCCGACTCCACCAAGAAAACCAAGGCAGATGACCCCGGCAAGGAGGTTGCCGGGTGCATCGCATGCCAGGACTTGGCGGCTGCTGAGAAGCCGGGAAACTCCGACAAGCGATACTGCAAGATCCATCGCACCAAGGGCCATGCTCTCCAGGACTGCCGACAGGTCGAGCTCCTTGCTGAAAAGCAGAGGGCTGAGTATGAGAGGCGGGACAAGGAGAAGGGCCCAGATGGTGCTGAGGGGTCCGGCAAGAAGCGTGATGGCCAGGCGGGCCGTCGCGGCAAAGATAACCAACAGGAGAGGCCCGCCCGGGGCCGAGACAGAAAGCCAGAAGATGACGATCACGAAGAGGACGACGAATCCGATGACCAAGAGTTTCAGAAAGCTACAGAGGCCATGTGCATTGACGACGACGCCTTGCTGCATACTTCTCACCGCCGGTTTAAACAGTGGGCGCGAGAGATTACAGCAGCGGAGCCGTCGTTTGATGCCCAAAGGCCGCTGAAGTGGTCCAGCACACCTATCCTTTTCGACACTGAGGAACACCCTGATCGCACCACTGCGGTCGAGTGTTTGCCATTGTTGGTTTCACCAACGATACGTAACCTCAAGGTGACGAAGATGCTAGTCGATGGCGGGGCCGGTCTGAACTTGATCTCGCCTGCCGTGATCGAGAAACTACATATTCCTGATGGAGACCTCGAAGAGACGGGCACGTTTCAGGGGGTCAACCCAGGAAGAAGCCAACCCAAGGGAAAGGTCACGCTGCCCGTGACTTTTGTAAGTGACCTGAACTTCAGGACGGAGAGGATCGTGTTCGATGTTGCCAGGATCCCCTTGCCCTACAACGGGATCCTCGGCCGCCCAGCGCTGACCAAGTTCATGGCGGCGTCACACTACGCCTACAACACCCTGAATATGCCTGGACCTATGACGATCATCACCATCCCCTCCGACAAGAAAGATGCATTGGTTTGCGCTGACCAACTATAGCAGCAAGCAGTGGCAGCAGCTGCCACCGCTAGGGCACCTGCTCCTACCGCCGGGACCCCGGGAGGGAAGAAGAAGAAGAAGACCGGTGAGACCTCGGACACCCACTCCGGCAAGCGCACCTCTTCGGAGTGTAGCGCTGCCGTTGAGGACGTCAAGAGAACTCTGTCGGCGGGAACAAGAAGCCCAGGGCCGTATCACCAGGAACCAAGAAGGTCACTATCAATGAGGACGGCACAGGAGGAGCTTTTACCATAAGCTCCGCCCTTGACGGCAAATAGGAAGACACGCTCGTCACCTTCCTGCGGGCGAATGTCGATGTGTTTGCATGGCAAGCTTCTGACACCCCCGGTGTTCCCAGGGAGGTGATTGAGCACCACCTTGCTATCTGTCCTCATGCACGGCCCGTCAAGCAGAAGGTCAGAAAGCAAGCTTTGGAACGACAAGAGTTCATTACTGAAGAAATTCGGAAACTGGAAGCAGCGGGTTTGGTAAGGGGAGTGCTCCATCCAACGTGGTTGGCCAATCCGGTCATGGTGCGCAAGGCGAATGGGAAGTGGAGACTGTGTATTGATTACATAGATATCAATAAGGCTTGCCCTAAGGACCCATTCCCATTGTCACGCATCGACCAGATTGTTGACTCCACGGCTGGGTGTGATCTGCTGTCATTCCTCGACGCCTACTCCGGCTACCACCAGATTTTCATGACAAGAGAAGACGAAGAGAAAACAACATTCATCACCCCATGTGGTATGTATTGTTTCATGCGGATGCCTTTCGGGTTGAAGAGTGCTGGCTCGACGTTTGCAAGGGCGGTCCAGATTAGTTTTGAACCCCAGCTCCATAGAAATATGGAGGCTTATATGGATGACATAGTGGTCACAACCAAGGAAAGGGCAACCCTCATACCAGATTTGCAAGAAATGTTTGTAAACCTGCATAAGATCAATCTCAAGCTGAACCCTCAGAAGTGCGTCTTTGGCGTCCCGTCGGGCAAGCTTCTCGGGTTCTTGGTGTCACAACATGGGATAGAGGCCAACCCGGACAAAATCAAAGCTATAGAGCAGATTGAAGCACCCAAGCGAATCAAGGATGTGCGTCGGCTTGCTGGCTGCGTCGCCGACATGGGCAGGTTCATTTCCAAGTTTGCCGAGCGCGCCCTTCCCTTTTTCAAGATCCTGAAAAAGGCGGGCCCGATGGAGTGGACGCTAGAAGCCGAAGCAGCATTACAAGGTTTGAAGAAGTACCTCTCCTCCACGCCAATACTAGTCGCGCCCAGACCACAGGAGTCGTTGCTGCTATACCTGGCGGCGACGGACCAGGTGGTCAGCGCTGCGCTGGTGGCACAGAGAGAGGTCAATGAAGAGGATATGGCAGCGGCAGAGCCCGACACTACCAATGCAGAGATGATGCAGCTAGCCGACGTGCCGTCGAAGAAGAAAATGGTGCAGCGCCTGGTCTACTTTGTTAGTTCCCTCCTGCAGTGGGCCAGATCGAGGTACTCCGGCGTGCAGAAATTGCTCTTCGGCCTTCTTATGGCCTCGAGGAAGCTGCGCCACTACTTCCAGGCACACGAAATCACTGTCGTCACTCGCTTCCCTCTGCAGCGGATATTGCACAATCCGGATGCGACGGGAAGGATTGTGGAATGGGCACTGGAACTGTCCAGCTTTGGTCTCAAGTTCGAAAGTACCTCAACAATTCAGAGTCGAGTCCTAGCGGAGTTCAGAATGGACCGCAACGCCTGACGAAGAAGCTCAAGAGACCGCTCTCCCCGACAAAGGGGCAAGTTGTGATTGGATCATGTACTTTGATGGAGCTTTCTCCTTACAAGGCGCCGGGGCTGGCGTACTGCTTATCTCGCCCACTGGAGAGCACCTCAAGTACGTGGTCTAGATGCACTTCCCTAGGGAGGTGTCAACCAACAATACAGCAGAGTACGAAGGGCTGCTTGCCGGCCTTAGAATCGTGGCGGTCCTCGGAATCAAGAAGCTCATCGTCAGGGGGGACTCGCAGCTCGTCGTCAAGCAAATCAACAAGGATTACCAGAGCCTGTTGATGAAGGCCTACATCGATGAAGTGAGAAAGCTGTAAGAGCGTTTCGACGGTATACCGGCTGAACACGTTCCCCGAGCGGAGAACGATATCGCCGATTACCTGTCCAAACACGCTGACCTCAAGCTACCTGTGGAACCAGGTACCTTTGTGCTTCAGCTAACTCAGCCATCCGTTGATCCATCAACAGAGCAGAATAAGAGGAGGAAATCAGGGCCCGGCAAGTACTTCCCCGCTGAGCTCCCCAGAGCAGCCAGCAAGGATGTTGCCGAGGGTACTGAGCCCGCCACGGGATGACTGGCTCCGGCGGAGCGTCAAGCTCTCGCCGTCGAGACAGCCATTCCTATAGCGAAGGAAATGCCTTTAGCCCTCGCCGTCGAGCCCCGTGCTCCAGCATGGGCACAACATACCATCCGATTCCTCCCAACAGGGGAACTTCCTGAGGAGCAGGAAGAAGCGGAGAAAGTAGCCCGTCGCTCTACCATGTACTAGTTCGTCGATGACGTCCTGTACAGAAAGAGGCCGAACGGTGTGAAATTGAAGTGTATCCATCGAGAGGAAGGACTGGAGCTGTTGGCGGAGATACATAGAGGCATCTGTAGATCCCACATTGGGTCAAGGGCCCTTGCCGGCAAGGCATTCCGGCAAGGTTTCTTCTGGCCCACCGCCCTCCAGGATGCAGCGACACTCGTCACCAGGTGTGAGGCGTGTCAGTTCCATTCAAAGAAGCTCCATCAGCCAGCCCAAGCCCTTCAAACCATTCCTCTCTCCTGGCCCTTCTCAGTCTGGGGGCTCGACATACTGGGCCCTTTCCCCTGCGCTGTCGGGGGCTTTGAGTACTTATATGTTGCGATCGACAAGTTCACAAAGTCGCCAAAGGTGGAGGCAGCAAGGAAGGTCACAGCCCAGTCAGCCGTCAAGTTCTTCAATGGACTGGTGTGCCGTTTTGGCGTACCTAACAGGGTTATCACCGACAACGGCACCCAGTTCACAAGCCGCACCTTCATGCAATATATCCAATACCTTGGCAGCAGAATCTGTTTTGCTTCTGTCGCTCACCCACGAAGCAATGGTCAAGCTGAGAGGGCAAATGCTGAAGTACTGCGAGGCTTGAAGACCAAGACCTTTGACAGGCTGCATAAGAGTGGAAGGCACTGGATTGATGAGTTGCCAATGGTTCTTTGGTCGATCAGGACGACGCCAAATCGAGCCACCGGCCAGACACCTTTTTCCCTTGTATACGGGGCGGAAGCAGTTCTCCCCACTGAACTCATATACGGGTCACCTCGAGTGCTCGCTTATAACGAGCTTGAGCAAGAGCAACTGCGGCAAGATGACGCGGTGCTCCTTGAGGAAGATCGTCTTCGGGTGGCTGTAAGAGCAGCACGCTACCAGCAAGCCTTGCGCCGCTACCATAGCCGCAAGGTTCATGCCCGGAGCCTTGAGGAAGGAGACCTTGTCCTTCGGTGCGTTCAATCGGCCAAGAATTCCAACAAGTTGACACCAATGTGGGAAGGCCCTTATCGGGTAATACGAGTCACCAGGCCTGGCGCAGTCCGCCTGGAGATCGAAGATGTTGTTCTGGTGAGTAACTCCTGGAACGTTGAGCATCTTTGCAAGTTTTACCCGTGAGGCGCGGCTTGCCGGGCCCCCCGGCAAGCCACCTTTTGTACAAGCATTGCCGATGATGCATCTAACCCTTTGTACAAAGCCAGGCGCAGACCCTGAGCATAAATAAATGAAGCATTGGCGCCCTAAGTTATAGCATGCATGCTAGGTCCAGTCTCGTCCTTGGTTAGGGTTGATAGTGCTTAGCGGCGACTAACCCCTAGCTTAGAGGTCGAGTGTGCATCTCTTTGCCGATATTTTGTTTTCTTTGGTTCGTAGGACTCACAGATATCCTTGCCGGATCACTTGGGGGCGAGAAAGAAAAGAGGAACAGACTGGCATCTAAACCCCGGCAAGCCAGTGTTGCCGGGGGCTGCGAGTACAAAGAGTTGCCCACGACAAACCAGAGTTGCCGGGGGCTACAACTTCAGATAAGTTCTTCATCCCTTATCATGCGTTACCCCATGGACTGAGGGATGTGAAACCTCGTTTTTTCCAAAGCTACCGTGCTCCCCTAAAAACCTTAGGCCCTAGGGCTCGTTCCTGGGGCCAGGTTTGGTCGTAGTCACGGCAGCAACAAAATGAAACGAGGAGCCTGAACCCACCTCATCCCTGCCTCCGCCAAAAGCATTAGAAAGGACGAGCGAAGTGGGAAGACGGCAGGGCCTGTTGCTGGGCAAGGAAATGTTTATCTTAATGATATCAAGGATTTATTCCTCATCATGGGTTCTACCCGCAAACAAACGACCCGGCAAGCATCCCCTTTTTCATTAAAAACATTCCACTCAGGTACGACCCATAGGGAATGAAAAACATGAATAGTGGGGATTACAAGTTTTAAATTTAGCTAGAGCCTAAAGGCTTACAAACTAAAAAGAGATAAGGTGCCCGTAATCCCTTTCTTGTCCCTCTCCTCAGGAGGCAGGTCAAGGAGGCGGAAAGGGCAAAAGGGAGCGCCTATGCGGACTACGGGTGGCAGGAGGCACCAAGAGAACATCTCGGTGACCGTCCGAAGGCTGGATGGTGATGGCAGCGCCGGAAGCAGAGCTCGAAGACGAGGTGGCAGGACGTCAGCACGCGTCGAAGGCATCCGTGCCTGCATACTCCGATTTGACGGCCTTGCCGCCCGCCCTCTTCCTCTTCCGCAGCCTCCCAATGCCAGCCGCCCAAGGAGACGACCCCGAGAAGTTCAGGAAGCCGGCGACACGGATGATGGGATCACCAGTGCCGCGCGGAGCGATGCCCGACACCTAGTCGGACCCGTCATCCTGTCGCCCGCTACCCTCGTCATCGCTGCTGCTGTCCTCCTCACTCCCGCCCGAGGAAGAATCTTCGCTATCAGAAGAACTCTCCACGCAGCACCTCGCCCGAGTCCCGAAGCACCCAAAGACCTTGACGGAGACGAGGCCGCCCTCCATCAGCTTGAAATGGAGGGTAAGCCCCGCCGTCAAGCGATGGATATGAGAGAACGTCTTCCACCCTCGGCCAATATACATCACGTGAGGGGCTGGGAATTCGAAGCGAGCTCGCGTCCCGCTGATCCAACAGCCCGTCATGTGCAACTGCAAGGACTCTGGCAGGTCCAGCTCCATCTCGCTCGCGAATGGGGTCGGGAGACGAAGACGACGGCGAGGTGACCGGCGCAGCCTGACGAAGAACTCGCAAGGGTCATCTCCAACATGGCCCTCCATGGGGGCAGGAACTACTGGCGGAGGCGGGACCGGCGCGCCGCCCCGTTCTCCTCTTCCCTGAGCGCCTCGACCTCGTCCGTGGCCTCATCCGCGGCCTCGCCCCCTCCCCCTTCCCCTCGCAACTGGCTCTCCCACCGCGGGTAAGGGGAAGGGAGGGCACGTTGTCGAGCAGCAACCCTCGCCGCCATCATAGAAGAGCCAGGATCCCCTCTCTCCATGGCGGATGGGGGGAGCGGAAGGGCAGAAGCTGAAGAGAAAAGAAGACGGAAGAGTGCGGGATTCCATTTCCTCCCCCCCCCGGCTCTTTATAAAGAGCCAGCATGGGGGCTCAGCCACCCCACTCAGCCAATCAAGACACGTAAGGCGCGGGGAACTAGCACCAACTCACTGCCCCGGCCTGCGACGGCCCGGTTCCCCGCCTCCACCGTTCGCCTTCCTGAGCGCGTGAGAACCACGTGGCGGGCATGCAGGACCGAGGAGATGGGGGAGGTGACCTCTCCCCACCCCGTGATCATGGGGGGGCGAGGGTGAGCGCCTTGAAGACCATGCCCCGGCCCCGTTCAGTAAATGGGCCGAGCCTCCACGCCTCCGTCCGCTTATGGGGAAGGTGCGAACCGCCCCCTTTTACTACGACATGACGCATGCGCGCAGGGCTCAACCCCACGCATGCCGCCCACGTCACACACGCCTCCCCACAGCAAGGAACTTACCACGGTAAAAACTACCTCACCTGCCCGTGCACCGTTTTTGGGCCTAGCCCAACAACGCGATTACGCGCACGTGTGGACCAGGCCCAGGGGCTCCTATCGGTGTACAAAAAGAGGGGTACACTTTTCGTACCCCTATAACTGTGCATGGGCAGTTCGAGCCACGGACGCCACCACGCCAAGCAAGGCAAGGGAGGTAAGCCAAGGTAAGACAGAAGCTCAGAAAGAGCAGAACGACGCCAAGACCAAGACCACAAAGAGCGAAGGGGACGAAGCGGACTCCCCCGGCAAGATCCCGGCATCTTGCCGGGGGGTGGTTTTAGCAAACCCGGCAAGGCCCTTGCCATGGCAGCTCTCCCCACACCTACGGAGTGAATCACCCTTAGTCCACTGCCCCCATGGGGCAAGGATTCGGGAGACATCCCCGTGGTGGCATGCAGATCTTTGTGGAGACATTCAAGATCAAATTCACACTATAGAAGATGACGACCCCTGGCGGGATCCTAGCCAAGGAGGACCACAAGACCCCCGGCAGGAGCCTTGCCGGGGATGATAGAAGGAGCCACGGCAAGACCCTAGCCGGGGCCTCGGCAAGACTCTTGCCGGGGCTACGGCGAGGCCCTTGCTAAAGGCACCCATAGGGCCACCATCAGGCCCACGCCAATTCCAAACCTCCACTGCCGTTCGCATGTGTCTGCTGACCCAACCAGTTGGGCAAGCACCTGCGTGGCGGCAAGCAGATCTTCGTCGAGGCCCACCGCTGCGCCACCTCAGCTACCTGCCTGCCTACATGGCACCACAGGCACCGCTGGCCAGGGCGTGTGTCGACGTGATCGGCAACGGACAAGACTGGGCTCTCCCCGCCCCCGATAAAGTAGGGACACCTAAGCACGATGCATTAAATGCACCTTGTCACGTAATGCGAGTGATAAACTCGTATCACTGTGCCCTTTCCACCTCCTGTGTGCCACTGTGGCGGCCCCTTTCCCTATAAAAGGAGTCCCCGGGTGACCTGGAGAGGGATTCGGCTTTTTGGAGCTCTTCACGCCCCATCACTAGCTCAGAAACACAGATAAACAAATCACCAAAGCAGGAGTAGGGTTTTACGCATCCTCGCGGCCCGAACCTGGATAAAGAATCCGTGTGCTACCTGTTTGATCCACCCTTCTCACAACCCCGCGCCTCGCAACCGTAGTAGGGATTCTCGTGATCCCATAGGTCTCGTCCTCGCACCGACAGCATGATTGATCTATAGGCGGATACGACACTTGTGCACAACCTATAAGATGCAAAATGGATAAACTTCTATCCCAAGTATGCTATGTATGTATGGTTCCCGGTGTTTCTCTCAAGATGATCCAAGATGATAGGATATGACAATCTTATATGCAATGTGGTATGATGCTATGGCACTTGCTTACAAGCTCTTTGCTCTCTTTCTTTTGCTTAAAAGCTTTATTTCTTTTTTTTGTATGGCCTCTTTTGTACAATGCACAAACCAAGATAGCAATTGTGTATATGCGGGAACAAACTTGTGACACGAGATATGATATCAAGATATGCACCACGATGATATGGTATGTATGCTATGGGAAGTATGATCACTAATGTGCACAAGTAATGTTGCCGGCAATACTCAAATGGCTAGTCTCGATAGGCAAGTAACGCAAAATGGGCTAGGGGTCAACAATGCAATGGCAAGGGGAATATAGAATGGAGGGATACCATGATACCAAGATGATATGGAGGTTACCATCCGTGGCGATGATGAGTGGCGGTGTTCTTGATGTAGAAGCCAAGATGATGGAGATTCGTCCCCAAGTAGCCGAAACACCTTAGGAGACGGAAAAACCGCGAACTGAAAATCTCAAACGTCAAAGGTCAAAATGGTGGTTGAGGAAAGCGGTGGTGGTTTGCACTTGGCAATGCGAAAGTGGAATGATGGGCTATACATGAGTCCTAGTTAAAGTTGTCATCCCTAAGTAGCCTAAACACCTTAGGAGACACAAGCTACAACTCAGACAAGCTCAACCTAAATTGGGTTAAGTTGGGTTGGTGGAAGGGTATGGTGGGCAAGGTTATGCGGGAGTTATGGTGGTGGTTGATGAAGAAGCAACCGTCCCTAAGTAGCCAAAACACCTTAGGAGACTCGAATCACTACTCAAGCAACCACTAATGCTATGGTGAACAAAATGGGGTAGGTGGCGGAAGTCAGTGCTGGTAATGCGGAGGATGTGGTGGAAGCCCTAGGCAAAGATGCCAAAGTTTCAAATATTTGATGGAGTCATATGGTGATGGTGGTATTTGTGTGGGATGGGGGATGTCAATAGCTACTCAACGAGCTGAAGAACGCGAAAATCGGACTCCGGATGTGAAAGTTATGGGCAAAATGGTGAAACACCGAAGGCTGAAATGCGAGGGGCCGGACATCCGGGGCTCGGGCCAGATTTCCGGGACCTGATGTCCAGAACCTTGCACAAAAATGCGCTCCGGGAGGAGGATGTCCGGGCTAATGGCCGGATGTCTTGGGTGGTTGGATGTCCCGGGGTCGGGCCGGATGTCCGGGTTCCGAATCCGAGGATGAACTCGAGGAACTTGATTTTGGGCGGAAATGGATGATTTCGGGGGCAAAATTGGAGAGATTTCATGGATAGAAAGTGGGGAAACTTGGGGAGATGCTAGATCCACTTGAAACCAGGCAAATCCATGGATAAAAATCAACAAAACATCATCAAACCAACAAATCACAAAAAAAATTGGGGGCTATTTTTGGTGGGGATTTTCGGATTTAGGACGAAATCAACAAAAATAGGCTAGAAAACAAAGGGTAGGGGCTCCAAATACGTGATCAATGTGGCTCATGATACCAAGATGATGTAGGGCGGAACCCTAGGGCCGATCTTTCACGTTTGGAGAGGATCCCTACAAGGAACACGAAGAACGCACGGAGGGGAACGAGGGAAATCACGGGGAAACGCAAAAGAAAACACTCAACCAACATGAATATGATCACACATGTGCTAGATCCAAGAAACACAAAGAGATACATGGTCCAAATCCAACAAAGAACGATACAAATGGCGGTAGTCCATCTCCGAGAGGAGGTCTTGAATCCACGAGGGATATTCCCGTAAAGGGGTCTTGAATCCAGGTGGATCTTCTCCGAAGAGGCTGCGGTCTCTCACGAAGAGGAGATCCATATGGATAAGCAAAGCTCTATCTCAAATGAGCTAAACCAATGCTAACCCTAAAACATAGGTGGAGGGGGAGTATATATAGTCTAAGGGGCGAAGGGGTACATGGGCGTCATCCCAGATGCGCTGCACGCAGGCAGGGGAGGCCGGATGTCCGGGCATCGGGCCGGATGTCCGGGCCTTCACGAGGTGTCGGATGTTCGGGCTAGCGAGTCGGTTGTCCGGGCTGGAGTGGCCGCTCTCGGAGCTCTCTGGATAGGCGGGGTCCGGATGTCCGGGTTGGGGTCCGGATGTCCGGGCTGGGGGCCGGATGTCCGTCGGCTCGGGAAGAGCCGGATGTCCGGGCCTCTGGCCGGATGTCCGGGCCTCTGGCCAGATGTCCGGGCTGACGTGGTTCGAGTGCGTTTTGTGATGGGCGCCGGATTTCCGGGGGTTGGGCCAGATGTCTGGGCTGGTCCGGATGTCCGGGCTAGGGCCGGATGTCCTCGGCCTATAGCAGCTGGCTCTTCTTCCTTCTCCTTCCTTCTCTTCCGCACAGGCATGGCCTTGGTCCTTGGGTTCTCCATGGTCTGCTCGGGTGTACCTGAGTATTCACAAGGTGCGCGCTTGAAGTAGCAGCAATGTCTTACATGCGGAAAGGGAAGATTCGAAAAGGAGCGAATTCACCTTAGGTCCAATGGCGTATGTTAGAGGTCTCATCATATGTACTCTTGGGGCTTGGAGAGTAGTCGGAGTGTACGTGGGGATGAATGTGGGATGCTCTGCATCAATAACTTAGGTTGATGCGCTCATGGCCCTTGGTGGGTTCCTGCATCCCGGGGGCGTGCTTCTCTGGAGCTTTTGATCCTATGTACGCTTCATGTGCTGCCAATGATGCTGCTGGAGCGTCGAGTTAGCCGATGAAGCTCATTGGGGGAGGCTTCCTCCTCACGGGCCGGATGGCTCCAGAGGCTCGAAAGGCTCACGAGGTACGACGGGCTCGCAAGGGTTCGGGGCCTCCTGATACGCCTCCTCAAGGCATTGGGCCTTGTGGGGATGTAAAAAGTACTTGATGAAGAATTCCTTAATGATGTTTCATTCGTAATTCCGTCTTCCCAGGCCACCTTTCCTTAGTGCCCATCCTGCGTCTAGATCCCCCGAGCGAGGGCTAGTCATCGCTGATATGCCGGGTCGCGGTGCCCGGCAAGGCGAGGAGGCGAGCGCTTCCAAGGCTAGGGGCCAAAGGCAACACATGGATGTTGGCTCGCTCGAGAGCGTCGCGTGAGGACTTAGGCGCCAAAGCCTTGGCGAGGTGTGCATACGGCCAGACCCGCGGCTGTTGTGGCCTGGGTCCTCAACGGTGCTAGGCCTAGCCCAAGCATAAACACCATGCTCATCCCCCGCGTGCAGGACGCGTGGGTGGGAGCAATAGGCAACTGTCATTTCCTTTAAAAAACGAGAATCAAGAAGGGAAACACCGTAAGGAGAAAATCCCGACCCTGTTCGAACAAAGATGTAAAAACTTCAACTTCATTCCAAGAAACAACAAATTTGGTTACAAGAGAGGATGAAGAACGACCGCGTCCGGTGCTTATACTAGTCTCCCGCCAGCATGGAGCATGGGGCCTCCACTTGGGCATGGGCATAATCGTTGTTCGACCGTTTCCGCCAGTGTGGAGCATGGGGCTTCCAGGGTGGGAGCTCCCGCGAGGCCGCGAAACAGCGCACCAGGAGATTCTGGGGCGTGTATAGCCCCACTCATTATTATGTGAGAGTGTCATGGGTAGAACATGTGGAGGTGCTGGATGTTCCAAGCATTCTAGATGGGTACCTCGCCCTCTGTCTCCAGGCGTGCGACGCCAAGCCTAGAGACGCGGGCGACCCTGAACGGGCCCTCCCACATGGGTGAGAGCTTATGGACGCCCTCCCTGGAGAGGACCCGCCTCAGGATGAGGTCTCTGACTTTGAGAGTCCGGGGGAGGACGTTGCGGCAGTGGTAGCGCCGCAGTGCCTGCTGGTACCTTGCTGCGCTGAGAGAGGCTTGGCGGTGGGCCTCCTCTCTGAGCACAAGATCAGTCCCTCGCGAGACATCTTGACGCGCCTCGTCAAATTCCAAGACTCGCGGCGGTCGATGCTTGATCTCGAGCGGGAGGACCGCCTCGGTCCTGTAAAGGAGGAAGAATGGTGTCTGGCCGGTGGGCTTAGCCGCGATGGTGCGGACAGACCACAACATAGACTGCAGCTCATCCAGCCAACCCCTACAACATGCCTCGAGCTTATGCTTGAAGCTTCTAGTCTTGAGGCCCCTCGGGACCTCTGTGTTTGCGCGCTCGGCCTGGCCGTTGCTCCGCGGGTGCACCAGCGAAGCGTAGCATATCTGCGTTCCAAGGTTAGCACAATATGACCTAAAGAGATTGCTTGTGAACTGGGAGCCGTTGTCGGTGATGATGCGGTTGGGGACACCGAACCGGCTCACGAGGCCCTTCATGAACATGATGGTCGAGCCTGCGGGGATGGTGCACACAGGCTCCACCTAGGACCACTTGGTGAACTTGTCAAGGGCGACGTAGAGGTAATGGTAGCCGCCGGTCGCCCTAGGGACGGGCCTAGTATGTCCAGCCCTCAGACCACGAAAGGCCATGCGAGTGGGATGGTCTGGTGCCCTTGCGCCAGCTGATAAATCTCCTTAGCATGCAACTGGCAGGCCTCGCAGGACCTGACCAGCTCAGCAGCGTCATGGAGTGCCATAGGCCAGTATAACCTGTTGCGGAACACCTTTCCTTCGAGGGTGCGCCACTTAGAATGGTGCCTGCAATCTCCCCCATGGATATCTGCCAGCAGTTCGCGCCCTTGATCTTCTGAAATGCACCTCAGTGAGACATCGTTAGGGTGCCTGCAGTATAGCTTGTTATCCTGCAAGAAGTAAGCGATGGCTTAGCAGGACACACGCTCAGCGTCCTCCTCCTTCTCAGGTAGAGTGCCGTGGAGCAGGTACGCCTCAAACTCCTGGGTCCAACTGCCCTCCCGAGGCACCAGTGCCAGGAGTAGGCGGGCCCCTGAGGTCGGGCCCCAGGCCGGTGCGCCTACGGGTGGCGCGAGAGGCAGCTCCTCCTAAGGCAGCATCGTTCCTGATGTCGAGAGCGTGGCCGATGGCTTGAAGAGCCTTTCTTCAAAGACACCAGGGCTTTGGGATTCACGGTGCGACGCCCTCTTGGCGATATCGTCTGCTTCCTTGTTCGCTCCCTCAGGGCCTACTGCAACTCCAAGCCCAAGAATTGCTTCTCGATTTTACGTGCCTCCTCCAGGTATGCCGACATGTGCTCGTCCCTCAGCTTGCATTCCTTGTTGGAGAAGTTGACGAGGAGCTGAGTATCGCCCTTGATGGTGAGGTGCTTGACCCCCAAGGCGGCCGCGGCTTTGAGCCCGGATATGAAGCACCCGTACTCCATGATGTTGTCGGAGACCTTCTCGCCGCGTTGAAAGTACAACTAGACAGCGTAGTAGAGCTTGTCTTTGGTCGAGGAAATGGGCATGACCCCGGCTCCTGCACCTTGTCGCGCGAAAGCTCCATCGAAGTGCATGACCTAGCTCTCAAGCACCTTGTCACCCGGCGCCATGGACCAATCCTCGCGTAGCTCCTGGTCACACACGCCTGTCCATTCTGCCATGAAGTCGGCGAGCGCCGCTCCCTTGATTACCCTAGTCGTGCTAAATTCTAACTAGAAAGCCCGCAGCTTGATGTTCCACTCGGCAACCCTGCTGGCAAAGTTGGGGCTGCGGAGCACCCTCTCCAGGGGGTATGTGGACACTACCTTGATGGGGTGTGTCGGTGTCAAAACCGGCGGATCTCGGGTAGGGGGTCCCGAACTGTGCGTCTAAGGCTAATGGTAACAGGAGGCGGGGGACACAATGTTTACCCAGGTTCGGGCCCTCTCTATGGAGGTAATACCCTATTTCCTGCTTGATTGATCTTGATGAATATGAGTATTACAAGAGTTGATTTACCACGAGATCGTAATGGCTAAACCCTAGAAGCCTAGCCTATGAGATTATGATTTTTTTTGTCTCTACGGACTAAACCCTCCGGTTTATATAGACACCGGAGGGGGCTAGGGTTACACAAAGTCGGTTACATAGAAAGGAATCTACATATACAAATCAGCAAGCTTGCCATCCATGCAAAGGAGAGTCCCATCCGGACACGGGGAGAAGTCTTCTGTCTTGTATCTTCATAGCCCAACAGTCTGGCTCATGTATATAGTCTGGCTGTCCGAGGACCCCTTAATCCAGGACTCCCTCAGTAGCCCCTGAACCAGGCTTCAATGGCGATGAGTCCGGCGCGTAGATTGTCTTCAGCATTGCAAGGCGGGTTCCTTCTCCGAATACTTCAAAGATCGTCTCCAAACTAAAATAGTGTTCGGCTCTGCAAAACAAATCCCACACACAACCGCAGAGAGTACAATATTTTTACGAGTCCAATCCGCTGACAATTTTTGTAGCATGACATTACGTCATCACCCGGCCATTATTTTGAATCGTTTTCCAGCCTGCCACTCCATGTTTCGAGAGGCGGTTTTTATTGGCACGTCTTGTCAAAGCAGAGATCATGTCCCCTTATTGCGGGATTTTCATCAACACGGGCATGGGTAACCAACCGTTCCGTTAGCATGATTTCTTGGGAATAGGCATGTTTTAAGGCCGCGGAGGGGACGTTTGATATTCGTCGCCTTTATAAAGGGGCTAAGGCTTGTCCTTTTCCTTCCATGCTTATCCTTTCCTCCACCTCCCACCTCAAGTTCCAACACCCAAGGGTCAATCCAGTCTCTTCGAGCTTCCAGCCATGTCCGGATGCAGCTTTCAAGGCTAGGGGATGGCCTCTTCTATCACAGAGGAGGATATCTCGAAGCTCAGGGAGGCAAGATACTTGACTGCGGAAATCCTCCATTGGCTCCCTACTCAAGGGCAGGTTATTCCTACTCCTAGATCCAATGAGAGGGTCCTATTTATCTCTCACTTCCTCCGAGGGCTTGGGTTTGCTCTTCATCCCATCGTTCGAGGGCTCATGTTTTATTATGGGCTAGATTTTCATGATCTAGCTCCAGACTCCTTCCTTCACATCTCGGCATTTATCATCACATGTGAGGCCTTCCTCCATATTTCCCCACACTTCGGCTTATGGCTTAAGACCTTTAACATGAATCCGAAGGTAAGGGAAACAAGTGGAGTGCGAAGGTGCTTCAAGAAGCAAACTTACCAACTCTCCTTGGCCAAAGGTTCACAGAACCTTCTTACTTATGGCAACATGAGTGGTTTTACATTACCGAACCCCGTGGTAAAAAGTGGGCAGCTACACCTGTGTTTCGATCTGGCCCTCCTTTACAGCTCTCATCGTGGATTAACAAGGGGCTGGACTGGGGATCTATTGATGAAGTGCAAATGTTGCAAAGTTGCATTCGAAGACTTATTGAAAAGGACACTGGTCTTACCAATGTAATCCAAGTAATGCTAGTCCGCCGGATCCTACCATGTCTGGGGCATCATCTTTGTATGTGGGAGTTCAATCCGGAAGGTCGACGGACCCTTCAGCACTTCTCCAGCACAATGTTCAGAGGGATGTGGGAATTATTCTTCGGTGCATGAAAACAGTGGCCGGATACTACAGAAGACCTCGGTCTAGACTGCAATCATCCGGATACCCCGGTAAGCACTTAACTCCCGAACACAGTTTAGTCAAATTTCTCATAACAATGTACTGATAAAACTCTACTCAGCGAGGGTTGGATAAACAAGGCAGCGAGAATTAGGTTTTCGGCACCACTTCTCGAGGACTCTACTGATCCGCTGTTAACAAGGATGCTGGCTTCGGCACCATATCAAGTGCCGGCATGGAAAGATAAGGAGGAGAGCGAAGAGGCCCAAGGGGGTCTCCATTCTGGAGGCACACCAGGCAATTTGTCCGCAGAGATTGGAACTTCCACTTCCAAAGGTGGAAGGGAAGGGCAAGCTGACATCCCTTCTCCCCCTAGGAAGAAGAGGACCGCCTCTGAAGACTTGAAGAGAGAAGCTTCTAAGCGGGGGAAGATATCCCAGTCAGGGGATGACGTTGACATGCAGTCACTCCATAAAGATAGGCCCTTAGCCAAATCATAAGTGAACCAGGGTGTTTTAAACACATCCCGTTCTTTCCTGGCTATGAGGGTAACATTTAAAATATATGTTTGCAGTCCGGTACGCAACCCTCCTCAACAGTCCTCCTCTTCGGGGGATCCTCTTTCGGAGATGATGGAGAGCGAGACGCCTCCACAGATCTCTCCGCCTGATAAGGGAGATGACACCGAGGTGTCTTCCTGGAGGATCTTTCCCAATCAACGACTAGCGTGAGGGGCAGTGAAGACCGGGCACGAAGGTAATGCTTCGGACGCCCAGGCTCCGGTGTGTGCGGCTCTCACAGGAACCAGCAACAAAAGTCCTGGACTATCGAAGTTCCGAGGGACGACGCAACCTATTCTGGGTCCGGAGGCACTGGATACATTGATGGACATGTTGCAACATGCGTTTGTCTCAGAGGAACATCATACCTTGATGGGTACGGTGGTTGAAAGAATTCGTCCGCAAAAAGCAGATTGAATGAAGCCTGCACGAGCCTACTAAGAGGTTTCGAGGTATGTAGTGTAATTTCAATTATGTTATAAATGCAAATTGCACCTATGTATAGATAGTAGCCCATGAGACTCTGGTTGACATCCAAAGGGAGGCGATCAGAGGATCAAAAATATAGGCCCAGGAAATGATCTGACTAATTGAAACACAGGCTGTTACATCCATGGAAACTGCCCAAGCTACAGAGGTAGCACATCTAAAGCAGAAAGTTGATGTAGTAGATGATGACATCACGCTTATTAACAGGCAGCTCGACGAGGCGCAAGGTATGTCTTTGGGGCACTCACTACATGCTAGTATTATAAAATGAACGTGACACTGAGAATTTGTATATGCATAATTGCAGATAGTGCCGCCGCAGTTGAGACCCTTCGGGCAGAACTTGCCCGGGCGAAGGAGCAAGCCAGGATGAGTAATGCGGCTGCTGAAAAGGTAGCCGCTGAATTAAAGGCCGAGCAGACTGCTCGGCGTCAATGCGAGGAGAGAATATCTTCTATGGCACTTGAGTTGAAGGATGCCACTAGTTGATGCCAAGTTCTTGAGAAAGATAACAAAGCCAAAGCGGCCAATCTTGACAAGGCCTTACAAGAGGCGAAGGAAGCCCGGTCTGAGTCTAGAGCAGCTCGGGAGGAGATCCGACAACTTGGGGAGATCGCGGCTGGTAAGCCCTTTTTATTGCAAACTAAGTTTGGCGATCCGAAGTATGCTCTACTTAATCAACTATGGAGTTCTCCAGACCCCTTTATGGACCTGCCGAAGAGTGTTGCCGATGCGAATCAGTTTTTCCACGTGCAAGAAGGACATGCGATGGAAAAGCTATTCTGGTCCCAATTTGACACGCCAAAGCGTCTACTATTGAATGAACAGATGGCCCAGTGGGCCGGGCTCCACAAGATGTCCGGAACTGCCATGAAGGACGTCATAGCCTGGCTGTGGCCGACTGAGCCAATTCCGAATAATTATTTCAGTTTGGTGCGGCAACTTGTTGATGTGGTGCCACGTATCAACGTTGTTAACTGGTAAACATGCATAGAAGGTGCACGGATGTCCCTTACCTGTGTCAAGATGTATTGGGCCGAAGATGAAGGCCGCTGATATTGCAGTGCAGAGTCCACCCGAAGGAAAGGACCCTAACATGCCAGAACATTACTTTGAAGATGTCCTAGAAGGTGCCCGCTTGATAGAGGGTCAGTGCTCGAAAGATATTATGTTCGAGTGAAGTGTACTGAAATTGTAAAAACAATGTTATGATATGTTTTAAGGCTATGTTTTTATACTTCTGCCTGAAAAGTTTTGGTGCCTCCTGTGTGGCCGTTTTTTATACATATAATCTGAAAGTTTGCCAGTCGTCGGCTTCAGCCCCCTCGTGTATAATGCGGGGGTGTTCGGAAATGCACTTGATTACACTTGACCCAATGTTTTGGTCCGTTAAGGAGGTTTCAGTGTGGTGAACTAGGCAATCGGACTATAGGGCTTTAACACTTTCACTTAGCCATAGGAGTTTGACGGTGGGTCTACGATATTGCCCCTGGGTATCTTCGCATTTATACGAATATGGTGCGTTTACATATGTGACCAGAATAATGGTCCATAGTTTAATACGGAGGGAATCGCGAAGATTCTGATTAGTCATCGAGTGGTTGACCAGCTCTCGCCGCATCATGATAGTCAGTTTTTGGCTTTCTCTACTGAGGTGCTCATCTGGACGAGCCAGGACACAATCGCAGTAGTTCTCCCTTTACTACCCTAGCTGACATAGCGGAACGTAAGGTAGTAAGCACAGGAGCCAGGCAACCCAACTATTGACCAATGACATGATTCGGAGCTGATGCATATAAGGCCAAACTCACGACGTCGAACACTCCCTACAGGTGTTCGGACTTTTCAATATATACCGGGCTGAATACATCCCCTGGTAATAGACCCTGATATCAAGGCACGTATGGCAATCCAACATGGGGAAAGAAGGAAGATGGTGAGAGCGTAAATCTCAAAACGTAATACGAACCAAGCTGCTTCTATAACATCCACTTTAGTGCGACGAGCTATATATTTACAGGTAATGCCGATATCTTTCTTTGACATTTTACATGCCAGGAAAGTATAAACAAAAGGAGATAAATAGGTTTACACAGGGTCTTAATCAAACAAAGAAACCTTAATGCGGGGCCCTGCTACACGTTTGCGCCGTTTTCTCCGTTGTGAAGGTCCTTGAAGGGTATAGTGTGATGGCCATCTGTAAAAAAGGGGAAAACCCAGGTAAAAGAATCTGGTGTGGCCGTAAGTAAAGATGGTTCGTTTTAATGAACCGTGAAATATAACTTGTAGAGTCCGAATAGGGTCGAGCCGAACTATGGACTTTTTGCATGCAGTGTGCCCCGTGCCACCCAAGGAATTTTGAGTGTATATTTATGTATATGTGGCACGTGTGCTATCTCCTTATGGGGCGGTCGGTGGGGGCGTAGCTGCTAATCGAGCTCGGGTTTATCTGAGCTGCCACACTGAGATGTGTGCTGGATACGTTTACCTGTGTCTGTGGTCTTAACGGCCGATGAGCTGCTCGGCTTGAATAGAACGTTTTGTGCTTCGACTGCTAGAGCCGCCGTGTATTCTTCTGTACGAAGAGAGCGCTTCGTATTTACGCTGACCGTAAAGACGCCACGTGGTCCAAGCATTTCGAGTTTTAGATAAGCATAATGCGGGACTGCGTTAAAATGAACGAAGGCCGTTGTTCTGAGTAGTGCATGATAGCCACTTCGAAACGAAGCTATGTCGAAGATTAGTTCTTTGCTTTGAAAGTTGTTAGGAGAGCCGAATACATCCTCCAATGTTAGGGAGCCCGTGGAGCGGGCTTCTATGCCCGGCATTACTCTTTTAAAGGTTGTGCTGCTTTGCTTGATTCTTGATAGGTCTATCCCCATCTTGTGGACAGTGTCCTGATATATCACATTGAGACTACTGCCGCCGTCCATAAGGACTCGAGTGAGGTGATATCCATTGATTATTACGTCGAGCACTAAGGTAGCCGAACCCCCGTGACGGATACTAGTCGGATGATCCCTGCGATCAAAGGTGATCGGACAGGCTGACCATGGGTTGAATTTGGGGGCAACGGGCTCGACGGCATAGACATCTCCTAGTGCGTGTTTGCGCTCCCTCTTTGGGATATGAGTGACATAGATCTTGTTCACTGTTTTGATCTCCGATGGAAATTTCTTCTAGCCCGCCATGTTCGGCTGGCGAGGTTCGTCCTCGTCTTCGCTCTGAGGTCCCTTCCCTTTATGTTCGGCGTTGAGTTTGTCGGCCTGCTTGAAGACCCAACAACTACGGTTGGTAAGGTTCGCAGGTTTGGCGGGGTTGTCGTGGATCTGGCAGGGCCTTTCTAGAATTTTATCCATGCTAGATGGACCATCTTTATTGCCTTTAAATGGCTTCTTCTGTTGACTGGGTCTGGAGCCCCTGAATCCGGCGTTTACCGTTGTATTGTCTGGGCTTTCTTCATTGTTCTGACGTTTGTTTTTGTTGCGTCATGGTTTTCCATTGTCATCCCTGACCTCAGACACTACAAAAAAAAGACACATCCGTGACATTTTGGGCTGAACGAAATTTTTTTCTGTCATACATATGACACTTCTATGACGATAATTGTGACAAAACCCGGTATCATCGTAGATGTGGTGGGCTCCTACTTCTATGACAAAAAATCATGACAAAAAATGGGTTTTTCTTCCTGGGCGGGCCGGAGACGCGGATGCATGACATTCTTAGGGCCGTCCATGACGGAAAAAACCGTGGTAGAAGCGAGGGCGAGGAAAATTTCGGGGAGTTCCCGGTTACGGTGGGAGGTCGGGGGCCGAGTGATGCGCGTTTCTCTCGTACACGTACACGCATGTGTGCGAGGCGTTGGCTCTAACTGAACCCGAGCGAGGCGTTGGGCTCTAACTGAACCCGAGTGATTGCACTGCAGGCTACGCGTTACTGAACCAGAGCGATCAATCTATGGCTGTTAACTGAACCCGATCGAGCGATTCCTTCGCTACTGCTCCTAACTGAAGCCGATCGATGCTGCCTCTCTGGATGAACAGTGAGCGTTGCCGGGGGGGGTGGTTGAACAGTGAGCGGTGGCGTTGCCTCTGGATGAACAGGACCCCGTGGTGTGGAGGGCTGGATGAACAGTAGACGGTGGAGGGGTGCCCGTGGAGGGGTGGTTGAACAGTAGCCGGTGGAGTAGCGCCCAATGGAGAGGCTGGATGAACAGGAGCCCGTGGAGGCTGGAGGAGGTCGATGGTAGCCCATGTAGGCTGGAGGAGGTCGACGGTGGAGATGAACAGTATCCCGTGGAGTCCCATTTTGCAGTACGCCACACCCCTCCCGATGAACAGGACCCCCATTTCGATCGTAGCGCTCCAAGGAACAGTTTCGTTTCCTCCGTTTTGCGGTACGCCACACCCCTCCCGATCAACAGGACCCCCGTTTCGACCGTAGGAGGTCTGTTTCCTCCGTTTTGTGGTATGCCACACCCCTCCCGATCAACAGGACCCCCATTTCGACCGTAGGAGGTCCATTTCCTCTGTTTTGCGGTACGCCACACCCCTCCCGATGAATAGGATCCCGTTTTGAATGTGGCCGGTCGAACACAAGGCCGTTTCCTCCCTTCTGCGGTACGCCAGGCCTCGTTTCCATCGCCTGTTCCATCCAAGCCTCCTGATGAACACGACGAAGCTTTCCGTTCCGACCCCGCCGGTTGTCTCCCACGCGTTCCGTTGCCTCTCGATGAACACGACACATTCCGTTGCCTCCCCATGAACACGATGATGACGTTGTTTCTCCGTTTCGATGTAGCCATGTACACGAGCCCTGGTTGTACATATGCACGAGTAGGCGTTCGAGACCCTGCCCGTATGTACGTACGTGGTTGTATTTTATTTCTTGCACCCTGGCCGCTGTACGTACGTGTACATGCTACGTGTGTGCCTCTACAAAGACCAGTATGTACGTACACGTTCGCGACCAGAATGACAACGCTATGTACGCTTCGACCAGGTGGGTCCCGACTGTCAGGCACTTCCTTGCCTGCTATGATGTAGCTGGTGGGTCCCAACAGTTAGGGGGGCGGATCGTTTTTTTTTGCTCGGACACACTTCCTTGCGTGCGAAGATGTAGCTGGTGGGTCCCATTAGTCAGGAGGAAATGTTTTTTTGCGAAATACAGTGGCCCATCCGGTGGGTCCCAGCTGTCAGGTGGAGGAATCATTATTTGCCGCATAATAAGGAGGCACTTCCTTGCTGCGGTCGTGGACCCAGCTGTTAGCCTCTCCATGTACAGTTCACGTCCGATGGAAGTCGTTCCTTGACCATGTTGACCAAGCCACATCGAGAGCACCAGGGTGGTGGATGACGACGAGGCCTAGGAAGGGGACGACAGGGAGCTGGGGAAGAAGCGGCAGTGGAAGCCCGCGCGGAGAGGAGTGCGAGAGTTCACTGGTTTGGCTGCGGTGTGAGGCTGCCGTCGCTGCAGGGCCTGGCCAGCGGTGGGAATAGTAGGGGGCGGCGAGGCCTCCGTGGCAGCACAGCCGGCCACGGGAGGCAGGAGCATGCGGGACGACCGGCGCTACTTTGGGCGGCTGGAGCAAAAAGACCAGAGGTTGAAGAGGCACTATGGTCGTTGGATGGACATCGTACGGTCACTGGAGCTAGAATCATTTATACTGACTAAGTTGACAAAGCCCTCCATCCCCATCAACTTAGTAGGCCCACAAGTCAGCCTCCCACCAAGGTGGGTCCCAGCTAGCAGGGGGTATTCATTTTTTTGTACGTAATAAGGAGGCACTTCCAGTGGGTCCAAGCTGACAGCAAGAGGAATGTTTTTTTCGCAAAATACGATGGCCCGTGCGGTGGGTCCCAGCAGTCAAGGGCAAAAGTTTTTTTCACGAAATACTGGTGGCCCGTCCGGTGGGTCCCTGCTGTTAGGTGGAGGAATAATTATTTTCCTCGTAATAAGGAGGCACTTCCTTGCGGCTGTCGTGGACCCAGCTGTCAGCCTCTCCACGTACAGCATTCTTCCGATGGAATTCGGTTGTTGACCACATTGACCACACCGTGCCGAGAGCACCACGGCGGTGGACGACGGCGAGGCCCAAGAAGGGGACGATGCGGAGCCGGGGAAGACGCGGCAGTGGATGCCCACGAGGAGAGGAGTACGAGGGTTCACTGGTTTGGCTGCGCTGTCGTCGCCACAGAATAACAGGAGGTGTGGGTAAGTGGAGTGGAGGGATGGCCTGGTGTAACGCCCCGAGCCCGGAGCCCCAGAAGACTTCCAGCTATTCCGAGTTTCGCCGTGTGTTTTATTTGCTTGTTGCATTGCATCATGTCATCTCTTGCATTGCATCATGTCATCATGCCATCATATCATTAATTTTATAACTCTTTTAAATAAATTGTATGGATATTTTTGATCCATTTAAATCGAGGGAAGGGTGACTTCTCTTTAAAACATATCTTCCAATATTAGGGAGCTATATTTAAATATTCCACTAATTCGGAATCACCATAACACACTTGAAAATATCCCATGCTGTTGTTGTCTCAATTCTTGGTCTCCAACCTTGCCCATAATTTCTTTCATCATTTTCTGGAGCTCCACCAAAAATCCAAACATTTTTGGACACTTCAAAAACCAAGTCCTAGTTCAAACCCATTTGAGTTAAATTCAAATGAGTTTTGTCGGGGAAACTGATCCACGAACACCTATGGGGCCGGCGGACCGGGCCCCTTTCGGTTCGGCGGGGGGCGGAGGTCGCACGAAGAGCGGATCGAGGCAAAGCACACGAGCAGTTTACCCAGCTTCGGAGCTCTCCGGAGAGATAATACTCCTACTGCTGCTTGTCTGATTGTATTCTGTTCTTGCTCGAGAGAGCTAAGTGTTTTTCTGGCTTCCGAATGAGCCGAACCCCCTCTACGTTGCGCATGGGCCTCCTTTTATGTGCTCAAGGGGTCACCGACAGGTGGCAATGCAGAGAAGGGTAAAAATGGAAAAGAAGTTGTGGTTGGTACACCTACTTGCACAGTGTATCCTACCTAACCCTGACGGCAGGGGACAAGGGCATTGAGTGCCCATCTGTGTCGCCCAAACGGTGCAGAAAGGGACCGTCAGGAACGCCACCGTTCGCCACGATGGCGATCTTGTCAGCGTCGCATGCCACCGCGCACCGCTGGCTGCACAGCCTCCTGCCACGCGTGCCTGGAGGAGCCCCGGGGCGACACGTTGGTGGATGCGCTGGAGCGTGGGTAAAGGGTGGTTACTTGCCGCGGCAAGCGCCTTGCCGGGGTCGTCGTCTTGTCGCGCCCGGAAGCTTGCCGCTCACCAGGCCTTGAGATGCCTTGGCTGGTCTTCCCGGCAAGCTCCTCTTGCCGGGGTCTTGTCGCCTTGCCGGGACGCGTGGCGCGTCGCGGCAAGTTCCTTGGGATGCCTTGGTTGGCCTTCCCGGCAAGCTCCTCTTGCCGGGGCCTTGTCTCCTTGGCTTGAATACTTTGTTCTTGAATGGCTCCAAAGGAACCACGGGGGACCGTGGCGGTCATCCGGCAAGCCTTGCCGCGGGGTGCTACAACTGCCCATGCACAAGTTCGGGATACTAGGGTACCCCTATTCTAGTACACCGACAGGAGCCCCCGGGCCTGGGCCACACACGGTGCCGAGCGCTGTTGGGCCAGGCCCAAAACAGGGCACGGGCACACGCGGCCTGGGTTACGCCGAATCTTGCTCCGTATCCACCGCGCCCTCCCCTAACGGCACGCGTTGAATGCGGCATCATGGGAGAGATCGTGGGTGGTTTCTTTATTCGGAAGGGCGAAACGTCCGCCCCCTCCCTCTTTATAAGCAGGGGAAACAGGGGCAGTTCGCTCGTCTCTCCGTTTGTTGCTCCAACTCCAGAAATCTCCGCCGCTCCCCCCCCTTCTTCTCGAAGCAGAAAGAG
>NC_057813.1:353616528-353617275 GCF_018294505.1 Triticum aestivum | reverse complement strand
GCCACCAGCATCACCAATGCCGTCGACCTCCCTCACCACCTCCGCCATGGCTCCAAAAGCCGACAAGGGGAAGGGCGTGAAGTCGACCGAGGCGCAGCGGCTCGCGGCGCTGCGGAAGGAGAGGGCCCTCTTCCCCCCTCAGCTTGGTGCGCAGGAGCTGAGGGAGTACTACTACCTCTTCTGGTCGACGGAGACGCGAGCGCATCCGCGCACGAGGGTACTCCCGGCCACCGCTTCGAGACTGGCTCCGGCCGGGTATCCCTTCTTCGTGTTGTTCTTCTACTGCGGGCTCTGCCCGCCTTTTTCTGATTTCTTCTGCGACATTATGAACACCTACGGGATCCGCCTCCTTGACTTCACCCCCAACGCCGTTCTAACCATGGCAGTTTTCGCACATCTGTGTGAAAACTTTGTCGGAGTCCACCCAAACGTAGCCCTCTTCCGCCACTTCTTCATGCCCCAGGTCGAGAGAGGAGAGCCCCTTGCTGGAGGAATCGCTTGGATCTCGAGAACTGGCAAGAAGGAGGCCTATCTAGAGGGAGAGCTCCGTAGAAAATGGGAAGAGTGGAGGGCAGAGTGGTGCTGGATCATTGAGGAGAACCCGCAGCCTTTCACCGCCCTGCGCCAAGCCCTAGTAGTGCGCGGCAATGATTGGAGCAATGTGGCCCCGGAGGATGACAGGCTAAAGATTGCCGTCACCCGGATCCTTCGCCTTAGGCTTGCCGGGCTCACTGTAGGTGCAATTGG